>NW_027476538.1:0-192696 GCF_051020955.1 Megalopta genalis | reverse complement strand
ATCATATGTTTTGCATGGATTTGAAGCTAACTTGTTCGTTGCCCCTGCATTTGAAGATATATCACTTATATCCCAAGCGTTTGAAACTAAATCATTTGTTTCGCATGGATTTGAAGATAAACCTTCAACATCGCATTGATTTGAAGCTAAATCAGGTGTTTCGATTGGATTGGAAGTTAACTCGTTTGTTTCGTCTACATTTGAAGCTGTATCACTTATATCGCAAGTATCTGAAGCTAAATCATTTGTTTCGCATGGATTTGAAGCTAAACCTTCTACATCGCATTGATTTGCAGCTAAATCATGTGTTTTGCATGGATTTGAAGCTAACTCGTTTGTTTCGTCTACATTTGAAGCTATATCACTTATATCCCAATTGTTTGAAGCTGAATCATTTGTTTCGCATGGATTTGAAGGTAAAACTTCTACATCGCATTGATTTGCGGCTGAATCATGTGTTTTGCTTGGATTTGATGCTAACTCGTTTGTTTCTCCTGCATTTGAAGCTATATCACTTATATCGCAAGTATCTGAATCTAAATCATTTGCTTCGCATGAATTGGTAGCTAAGCCTTCTACTTCGTATAGATTTGAAGTTAAATGATATGTATTGCATGGATTTTGAAGCTAACTCGTTTGATTCGTCTGCATTTGAAGCTATATCACATATATCCCAATTGTTTGAAGCTAAATCATTTGTTTCGCATGGATTTGAAGCTAAACCTTCTACAACGCATTGATTTGAAGCTAAATCATGTGACTTGCTTGGGTTTGAAGCTAACTCGTTTGTTTCGTCTGCATTTGAAGAAGTATCATTTACATCTCAAGTGTTTGAAGCTAAATCATTTGTTTCGCATGGATTTGAAGCTAAGCCATCTACTTCGTGTCGATTTGAAGCTAAATGAAATGTATCGCATGGATTTGAAGCTACTCGTTTGATTCGTCTGCATTTGAAGCTATATCACCTATATCCCAAGTGTTTGAAGCTCAATCATTTGCTTCGCATGGATTTGAAGCTAATCCTTCTACTTCGCATCGATTAGAAGCTTAATCATGTGTTTTGCATGGATTTGAAGCTAACTTGTTCGTTGCCCCTGCATTTGAAGATATATCACTTATATCCCAAGCGTTTGAAACTAAATCATTTGTTTCGCATGGATTTGAAGATAAACCTTCAACATCGCATTGATTTGAAGCTAAATCAGGTGTTTCGATTGGATTGGAAATTAACTCGTTTGTTTCGTCTACATTTGAAGCTGTATCACTTATATCGCAAGTATCTGAAGCTAAATCATTTGTTTCGCATGGATTTGAAGCTAAACCTTCAACATCGCATTGATTTGAAGCTAAACCAGATGTTTCGATTGGATTGGAAGTTAACTCGTTTGTTTCGTCTACATTTGAAGCTATATCACTTATATCCCAATTGTTTGAAGCTGAATCATATGTTTCGCAAGGATTTGAAGCTAAACTTCTACATCGCATTGATTTGCGGCTAAATCATGTGTTTTGCTTGGATTTGATGCTAACTCGTTTGTTTCTCCTGCATTTGAAGCTATATCACTTATATCGCAAGTATCTGAAGCCAAATCATTTGTGTCGCATGGATTTGTAGCTAAACCTTCTACATCGCATCGATTTGCAGCTAAATCACGTGTTTCGCATGGATTTGAAGGTATATCGTTTGATTCGACTGCATTTGAAGCTATATCACTTATATGCCAAGTGTTTGGTGCTAAATCATTTACTTCGCATGGATTTGAAGCTAAAGCTTTTACATCAGATTGATTTGCAGCTAAATCATGTCTTCCGCATGGATTTGAAGCCAACTCGTTCGTTTCGCTTGCATTTGATGCTATATCACCTATATCGCAAGTATCTGAAGCTAAATCATTTGTTTCGCATGGATTTGAAACTAAACCTTCTAAATCGCATTGATTTGAAGCTAAATCATGTGTTCCGCTTGGATTTGAAGCTATACCTTCTACCTCGCATTGATTCGAAGCTAAATCATGTGTTCGCATGGATTTGAAGCTAACTCGTTAGTTTCGCCTGCATTTGAAGCTATATAACTTATATCTCAATTATCTGAATCTAAATCATTTGTTTCGCATGGATTTGAAGCTAAGCTTCTGCATCGCATTGATTTCAAGCTAAATCATGTGTTTCGCTTGGATTTGAAGCTAAACCTTCTGCATCGCATTGATTTGAATCTAAATCATGTGTTTTGCATGGATTTGATGCTAACTCGTTTGTTTCCCCTGCATTGAAGCTATATCACTTATATCTCAAGTATCTGAATCTAAATCATTTGTCTCGCATGAATTTGAAGCTAAGCCTTCTACTTCGTATAGATTTGAAGTTAAATCATGTGTTTCGCTTGGATTTGAAGCTTATCCTTCTGCATCGCATTGATTGAAGCTAAATCATGTGTTTTGCATGGATTTGATGCTAACTCGTTTGTTTCTCCTGCATTTGAAGCTATATCACTTATATCGCAAGTATCTGAATCTAAATCATTTGCTTCGCATGAATTGGTAGCTAAGCATTCTACATCGTATAGATTTGAAATTAAATGATATGTATTGCATGGATTTTGAAGCTAACTCGTTTGATTCGTCTGCATTTGAAGCTATATCACTTATATCCCAATTGTTTGAAGCTAAATCATTTGTTTCGCATGGATTTGAAGCTAAACCTTCTACAACGCATTGATTTGAAGCTAAATCATGTGACTTGCTTGGATTTGAAGCTAACTCGTTTGTTTCGTCTGCATTTGAAGAAGTATCACTTACATCTCAAGTGTTTGAAGCTAAATCATTTGTTTCGCATGGATTTGAAGCTAAGCCTTCTACTTCGTATCGATTTGAAGCTAAATGAAATGTATCGCATGGATTTGAAGCTAACTCGTTTGATTCGTCTGCATTTGAAGGTATATCACCTATATCCCAAGTGTTTGAAGCTCAATCATTTGCTTCGCATGGATTTGTAGCTAATCCTTCTACTTCGCATCGATTAGAAGCTTAATCATATGTTTTGCATGGATTTGAAGCTAACTTGTTCGTTGCCCCTGCATTTGAAGATATATCACTTATATCCCAAGCGTTTGAAACTAAATCATTTGTTTCGCATGGATTTGAAGATAAACCTTCAACATCGCATTGATTTGAAGCTAAATCAGGTGTTTCGATTGGATTGGAAGTTAACTCGTTTGTTTCGTCTACATTTGAAGCTGTATCACTTATATCGCAAGTATCTGAAGCTAAATCATTTGTTTCGCATGGATTTGAAGCTAAACCTTCTACATCGCATTGATTTGCAGCTAAATCATGTGTTTTGCATGGATTTGAAGCTAACTCGTTTGTTTCGTCTACATTTGAAGCTATATCACTTATATCCCAATTGTTTGAAGCTGAATCATTTGTTTCGCATGGATTTGAAGGTAAAACTTCTACATCGCATTGATTTGCGGCTGAATCATGTGTTTTGCTTGGATTTGATGCTAACTCGTTTGTTTCTCCTGCATTTGAAGCTATATCACTTATATCGCAAGTATCTGAATCTAAATCATTTGCTTCGCATGAATTGGTAGCTAAGCCTTCTACTTCGTATAGATTTGAAGTTAAATGATATGTATTGCATGGATTTTGAAGCTAACTCGTTTGATTCGTCTGCATTTGAAGCTATATCACATATATCCCAATTGTTTGAAGCTAAATCATTTGTTTCGCATGGATTTGAAGCTAAACCTTCTACAACGCATTGATTTGAAGCTAAATCATGTGACTTGCTTGGGTTTGAAGCTAACTCGTTTGTTTCGTCTGCATTTGAAGAAGTATCATTTACATCTCAAGTGTTTGAAGCTAAATCATTTGTTTCGCATGGATTTGAAGCTAAGCCATCTACTTCGTGTCGATTTGAAGCTAAATGAAATGTATCGCATGGATTTGAAGCTACTCGTTTGATTCGTCTGCATTTGAAGCTATATCACCTATATCCCAAGTGTTTGAAGCTCAATCATTTGCTTCGCATGGATTTGAAGCTAATCCTTCTACTTCGCATCGATTAGAAGCTTAATCATGTGTTTTGCATGGATTTGAAGCTAACTTGTTCGTTGCCCCTGCATTTGAAGATATATCACTTATATCCCAAGCGTTTGAAACTAAATCATTTGTTTCGCATGGATTTGAAGATAAACCTTCAACATCGCATTGATTTGAAGCTAAATCAGGTGTTTCGATTGGATTGGAAATTAACTCGTTTGTTTCGTCTACATTTGAAGCTGTATCACTTATATCGCAAGTATCTGAAGCTAAATCATTTGTTTCGCATGGATTTGAAGCTAAACCTTCAACATCGCATTGATTTGAAGCTAAACCAGATGTTTCGATTGGATTGGAAGTTAACTCGTTTGTTTCGTCTACATTTGAAGCTATATCACTTATATCCCAATTGTTTGAAGCTGAATCATATGTTTCGCAAGGATTTGAAGCTAAAACTTCTACATCGCATTGATTTGCGGCTAAATCATGTGTTTTGCTTGGATTTGATGCTAACTCGTTTGTTTCTCCTGCATTTGAAGCTATATCACTTATATCGCAAGTATCTGAATCTAAATCATTTGCTTCGCATGAATTGGTAGCTAAGCCTTCTACTTCGTATAGATTTGAAGTTAAATTATATGTATTGCATGGATTTTGAAGCTAACTCGTTTGATTCGTCTGCATTTGAAGCTATATCACTTATATCACAATTGCTTGAAGCTAAATCATTTGTTTCGCATGGATTTGAAGCTAAACCTTCTACAACGCATTGATATGAAGCTAAATCATGTGATTTGCTTGGATTTGAAGCTAACTCGTTTGTTTCGTCTGCATTTGTAGCTATGTCACTTATATCGCAAGTATTTGAAGCCAAATCATTTGTGTCGCATGCATTTGAATCTAAACATTCTACATCTCATTGATTTGAAGCTAAATCACGTGTTCCGCCTGGATTTGAAGCTATACCTTCTACCTCGCATTGATTTGAAGCTAAATCATGTGTTTCGCATGGATTTGAGCTAACTCGTTTGTTTCTCCTGCATTTGAAGTTATATCACTTATATCGCAAGTATCTGAATCTAAATCATTGGTTTCGCATGGATTTGAAGCTAAACCTTCTACATCCCATTGATTTGCTGCTAAATCATGGGTTTCACATGGATTTGAAGCTAAGTCGTTTGTTGCGCATGCAGTTGAATATAAATAACGTATATCACAAGTATTTGTAGCTAAACCATTTATTTCGCATGGATTTGAAGCTAAACATTCTACATAGCACTGATTAAAGCTAAATCATGTGTTTCGCTTGCATATGAAGCTAACTCGTTTGTTTCGTCTGCATATGAAGCTATATCACTTTTATCGCTAGTATCTGAAGCTAAATCATTTGTTTCGCATGGATTTGAAGCTAAACCTTCGACATAGCATTGATTTGAAGCTTAATCATGTGTTTTGTATGGATTTGAAGCTAACTCGTTTGTTGCCCCTGCATTTGAAGCTATATCACTTACATCCCAAGCGTATGAAACTAAAACATTTATTTCGCATCGATTTGAAGCTAAACCTTCTGCATCGCATTGATTTCAAGCTAAATCATGTGTTTTGAATGGATTTAATGCTAACTCGTTTGTTTCCCCTGCATTTGAAGCTATATCACTTATATCGCTAGTATCTGAACCTAAATCATTTGTTTCTCATGGATTTCAAGATAATCCTTCTACCTCGCATTGATTTGAAGCTAAATCATGTGTTTCGCTTGCATATGAAGCTAACTCGTTTGTTTCGTCTGCATATGAAGCTATATCACTTATATCGCTAGTATCTGAAGCTAAATCATTTGCTTCGCATGGATTTGAAGCTAAACCTTCTACTTCGCATCGATTAGAAGCTTAATCATGTGTTTCGCATGAATTTGTAGCAAAATCGATTATTTAAAATCGTTATTTCGCACGAATTTGAAGCGAAATCGTGTATATCGCATGATATTGAAGCTAAATCGTATGTTTCGCGTGAATTTGAAGCTGATTCGTGTATTTCGCATGAATCTGAAGCTAAATTGTTCATTTCGCATGAATTTGACGTTAAATCGTTTGTTTAATATCGCTATTTCGCACGAATTTCAATCAAAATCGTGCATATAGCATGATATTGAAGCTAAATCGTATGTTTTGCGTGAATTTGAAGCTGATTTGTGTATTTCGCATGAATCTGAAGCTAAATTGTTCATATCGCATGAATTTGAAGTTCAATCGTTTGTTCAAAATCGTTATTTTGCACGAATTTGAAGCGAAATCGTGTGTTTCGCATGATATTGAAGCTAAATCGTTTGTTTCGCGTTGATTTAAAGCTAATTCGTGTATTTTGTAGGAATCTGAAGTTAAATTGTTCATTTCGCATGAATTTGAAGCTAAATCGTTTGTTTAAAATCGCTATTTCGCACGAATTTGAAGCGAAATCGTGTGTTTCGCATGATATTGAAGATAAATCGCATGTTTCGCGTGGATTTAAAGCTAATTCGTGTATTTCGCATGAATCTGAAGCGAAACTGTTCATTTCGCATGAATTTGAAGCAAAATCAATTATTTAAAATCGTTATTTCGCACGAATTTGAAGCGAAATCGTGTATATCGCATGATATTGAAGCTAAATCGTATGTTTCGCGTGAATTTGAAGCTGATTCGTGTATTTCGCATGAATCTGAAGCTAAATTGTTCATTTCGCATGAATTTGACGTTAAATCGTTTGTTTAAAATCGCTATTTCGCACGAATTTCTATCGAAATCGTGTGTTACGCATGATATTGGAGCAAAATCGTTTGTTTCGCGTGAATATGAAGCTGATTCGTGTATTTCGCATGAATCTGGAGCTAAAGTGTTCATATCGCATGAATTTGAAGCTAAATCGTTTGTTTAAAATCGCTATTTCGCACGAATTTGAAGCGAAATCGTCTGTTTCGCATGATATTGGAGCTAAATCGTATGTTTCGCGTTGATTTAAAGCTAATTCGTGTATTTCGCATGAATCTGAAGCTACATTGTTCATTTCGCATCAATTTGAAGCTAAATCGTTTGTTAAAAACCGCTATTTCGCACGAATTCGAAGCGAAATCGTGTATATCGCATGATATTGGAGCTAAATCGTATGTTTCGCTTTGATTTATAGCTAATTCGTGTATTTCGTATGAATCTGAAGTTAAATTGTTCATTTCGCATGAATTTGAAGCGAAATCGATTATTTAAAATCGTTATTTCGCGCGAATTTGAAGCGAAGTCGTGTGTTTCGCATGATATTGAAGCTAAATCGTATGTTTCGCGTTGATTTAAAGCTAATTCGTGTATTTCGCATGAATCTGAAGCTACATTGTTCATTTCGCATCAATTTGAAGCTAAATCGTTTGTTAAAAACCGCTAATTCGCACGAATTTCAATCGAAATCGTGTATATCGCATGATATTGAAGCTAATCGTATGTTTCGCGTGAATTTGAAGCTGATTCGTGTATTTCGCATGAATCTGAAGCTAAATTGTTCATTTCGCATGAATTTGACGTTAAATCGTTTGTTTAATATCGCTATTTCGCACGAATTTCAATCAAAATCGTGCATATAGCATGATATTGAAGCTAAATCGTATGTTTTGCGTGAATTTGAAGCTGATTTGTGTATTTCGCATGAATCTGAAGCTAAATTGTTCATATCGCATGAATTTGAAGTTCAATCGTTTGTTCAAAATCGTTATTTTGCACGAATTTGAAGCGAAATCGTGTGTTTCGCATGATATTGAAGCTAAATCGTTTGTTTCGCGTTGATTTAAAGCTAATTCGTGTATTTTGTATGAATCTGAAGTTAAATTGTTCATTTCGCATGAATTTGAAGCTAAATCGTTTGTTTAAAATCGTTATTTCGCACGAATTTGAAGCGAAATCGTGTGTTTCGCGTGATATTAGAGCTAAATCGTATGTTCGCGTGAATTTGAAGCTGATTCGTGTATTTCGCATGAATCTGAAGCTAAATTGTTCATTTCGCATAAATTTGAAGCTAAATCGTTTGTTTAAAATCGCTATTTCGCACGAATTTCTATCGAAATCGTGTGTTACGCATGATATTGGAGCTAAATCGTTTGTTTCGCGTGAATATGAAGCTGATTCGTGTATTTCGCATGAATCTGGAGCTAAAGTGTTCATATCGCATGAATTTGAAGCTAAATCGTTTGTTTAAAATCGCTATTTCGCACGAAATTGAAGCGAAATCGTGCGTTTCGCATGATATTGGAGCTAAATCGTATGTTTCGCGTTGATTTAAAGCTAATTGGTGTATTTCGCATGAATCTGAAGCTACATTGTTCATTTCGCATCAATTTGAAGCTAAATCGTTTGTTAAAAACCGCTATTTCGCACGAATTCGAAGCGAAATCGTGTATATCGCATGATATTGGAGCTAAATCGTATGTTTCGCTTTGATTTATAGCTAATTCGTGTATTTCGTATGAATCTGAAGTTAAATTGTTCATTTCGCATGAATTTGAAGCGAAATCGATTATTTAAAATCGTTATTTCGCGCGAATTTGAAGCGAAGTCGTGTGTTTCGCATGATATTGAAGCTGAATCGTATGTTTCGCGTTGATTTAAAGCTAATTCGTGTATTTCGCATGAATCTGAAGCTACATTGTTCATTTCGCATCAATTTGAAGCTAAATCGTTTGTTAAAACCGCTAATTCGCACGAATTTCAATCGAAATCGTGTATATCGCATGATATTGAAGCTAAATCGTATGTTTCGCGTGAATTTGAAGCTGATTCGTGTATTTCGCATGAATCTGAAGCTAAATTGTTCATTTCGCATGAATTTGACGTTAAATCGTTTGTTAATATCGCTATTTCGCACGAATTTCAATCAAAATCGTGCATATAGCATGATATTGAAGCTAAATCGTATGTTTTGCGTGAATTTGAAGCTGATTTGTGTATTTCGCATGAATCTGAAGCTAAATTGTTCATATCGCATGAATTTGAAGTTCAATCGTTTGTTCAAAATCGTTATTTTGCACGAATTTGAAGCGAAATCGTGTGTTTCGCATGATATTGAAGCTAAATCGTTTGTTTCGCGTTGATTTAAAGCTAATTCGTGTATTTTGTATGAATCTGAAGTTAAATTGTTCATTTCGCATGAATTTGAAGCTAAATCGTTTGTTTAAAATCGTTATTTCGCACGAATTTGAAGCGAAATCGTGTGTTTCGCGTGATATTAGAGCTAAATCGTATGTTTCGCGTGAATTTGAAGCTGATTCGTGTATTTCGCATGAATCTGAAGCTAAATTGTTCATTTCGCATAAATTTGAAGCTAAATCGTTTGTTTAAAATCGCTATTTCGCACGAATTTCTATCGAAATCGTGTGTTACGCATGATATTGGAGCTAAATCGTTTGTTTCGCGTGAATATGAAGCTGATTCGCGTATTTCGCATGAATCTGGAGCTAAAGTGTTCATATCGCATGAATTTGAAGCTAAATCGTTTGTTTAAAATCGCTATTTCGCACGAAATTGAAGCGAAATCGTGCGTTTCGCATGATATTGGAGCTAAATCGTATGTTTCGCGTTGATTTAAAGCTAATTGGTGTATTTCGCATGAATCTGAAGCTACATTGTTCATTTCGCATCAATTTGAAGCTAAATCGTTTGTTAAAAACCGCTATTTCGCACGAATTCGAAGCGAAATCGTGTATATCGCATGATATTGGAGCTAAATCGTATGTTTCGCTTTGATTTATAGCTAATTCGTGTATTTCGTATGAATCTGAAGTTAAATTGTTCATTTCGCATGAATTTGAAGCGAAATCGATTATTTAAAATCGTTATTTCGCGCGAATTTGAAGCGAAGTCGTGTGTTTCGCATGATATTGAAGCTAAATCGTATGTTTCGCGTTGATTTAAAGCTAATTCGTGTATTTCGCATGAATCTGAAGCTACATTGTTCATTTCGCATCAATTTGAAGCTAAATCGTTTGTTAAAAACCGCTATTTCGCACGAATTTCAATCGAAATCGTGTATATCGCATGATATTGAAGCTAAATCGTATGTTTCGCGTGAATTTGAAGCTGATTCGTGTATTTCGCGTGAATCTGAAGCTAAATTGTTCATTTCGCATGAATTTGAAGCTAAATCGTTTGTATAAAATCGCTATTTCGCACGAATTTGAAGCGAAATCGTGTGTTTCGCATGATATCGGAGCTAAATCGTATGTTTCGCGTTGATTTAAAGCTGATTCGTTTATTTCGCATGAATCTGAAGCTAAATTGTTCATTTCGCATGAATTTGAAGCGAAATCGATTATTTAAAATCGTTATTTCGCACGAATTTGAAGCGAAATCGTGTGTTTCGCATGATATTGAAGCTAAATCGTATGTTTCGCGTGAATTTGAAGCTGATTCGTGTATTTCGCATGAATCTGAAGCTAAATTGTTCATTTCGCATGAATTTGACGTTAAATCGTTTGTTTAATATCGCTATTTCGCACGAATTTCAATCAAAATCGTGCATATAGCATGATATTGAAGCTAAATCGTATGTTTTGCGTGAATTTGAAGCTGATTTGTGTATTTCGCATGAATCTGAAGCTAAATTGTTCATATCGCATGAATTTGAAGTTCAATCGTTTGTTCAAATCGTTATTTTGCACGAATTGAAGCGAAATCGTGTGTTTCGCATGATATTGAAGCTAAATCGTTTGTTTCGCGTTGATTTAAAGCTAATTCGTGTATTTTGTATGAATCTGAAGTTAAATTGTTCATTTCGCATGAATTTGAAGCTAAATCGTTTGTTTAAAATCGTTATTTCGCACGAATTTGAAGCGAAATCGTGTGTTTCGCGTGATATTAGAGCTAAATCGTATGTTTCGCGTGAATTTGAAGCTGATTCGTGTATTTCGCATGAATCTGAAGCTAAATTGTTCATTTCGCATAAATTTGAAGCTAAATCGTTTGTTTAAAATCGCTATTTCGCACGAATTTCTATCGAAATCGTGTGTTACGCATGATATTGGAGCTAAATCGTTTGTTTCGCGTGAATATGAAGCTGATTCGTGTATTTCGCATGAATCTGGAGCTAAAGTGTTCATATCGCATGAATTTGAAGCTAAATCGTTTGTTTAAAATCGCTATTTCGCACGAAATTGAAGCGAAATCGTGCGTTTCGCATGATATTGGAGCTAAATCGTATGTTTCGCGTTGATTTAAAGCTAATTGGTGTATTTCGCATGAATCTGAAGCTACATTGTTCATTTCGCATCAATTTGAAGCTAAATCGTTTGTTAAAAACCGCTATTTCGCACGAATTTCAATCGAAATCGTGTATATCGCATGATATTGAAGCTAAATCGTATGTTTCGCGTGAATTTGAAGCTGATTCGTGTATTTCGCGTGAATCTGAAGCTAAATTGTTCATTTCGCATGAATTTGAAGCTAAATCGTTTGTATAAAATCGCTATTTCGCACGAATTTGAAGCGAAATCGTGTGTTTCGCATGATATCGGAGCTAAATCGTATGTTTCGCGTTGATTTAAAGCTGATTCGTTTATTTCGCATGAATCTGAAGCTAAATTGTTCATTTCGCATGAATTTGAAGCGAAATCGATTATTTAAAATCGTTATTTCGCACGAATTTGAAGCGAAATCGTGTGTTTCGCATGATATTGAAGCTAAATCGTATGTTTCGCGTTGATTTAAAGCTAATTCGTGTATTTCGCATGAATCTGAAGCTACATTGTTCTTTCGCATCAATTTGAAGCTAAATCGTTTGTTAAAAACCGCTATTTCGCACGAATTTCAATCGAAATCGTGTATATCTCATGATATTGAAGCTAAATCGTATGTTTCGCGTGAATTTGAAGCTGATTCGTGTATTTCGCATGAATCTGAAGCTAAATTGTTCATATCGCATGAATTTGAAGCTAAATCGTTTGTTTAAAATCGCTATTTCGCACGAATTTGAAGCGAAATCGTGTGTTTCGCATGATGTCGGAGCTAAATCGTATGTTTCGCGTTGATTTAAGGCTAATTCGTGTATTTCGTATGAATCTGAAGCTAAATTGTTCATTTCGCATGAATTTGAAGCTAAATCGTTTGTTTAAAATCGCTATTTCGCACGAATTCGAAGCGAAATCGTGTGTTTCGCATGATATTGAAGCTAAATCGTTTGTTTCGCGTTGATTTAAAGCTAATTCGTGTATTTCGCTTGAATCTGAAGCTAAATTGTTCATTTCGCATGAATTTGAAGTTAAATAGTTTGTTTAAAATCGCTATTTCGCACAAATTTGAAGCGACATCGTGTGTTTCGCATGATATTGAAGCTAAATCGTATGTTTCGCGTGAATTTGAAGCTGATTCGTGTATTTCGCATGAATCTGAAGCTAAATTGTTCATTTGGCATAAATTTGAAGCTAAATCGTTTGTTTAAAATCGCTATTTCGCACGAATTTCAATCGAAATCGTGTGTTTCGCATGATATTGAAGCTAAATCGTATGTTTCGCGTTGATTTAAAGCTAATTCGTGTATTTCGCGAGAATCCGAAACTAAATTGTTCATATCGCATGTATTTGAAGCTAAATTGTTCATTTCGCATGAATATGAAGCTAAATAGTTTGTTTAAAATCGTTATTTCGCACGAATTTGAATCGAGATCGTGTATATCGCATGATATTGAAGTTAAATCGTTTGTTTCTCGTGAATTTGAAGCTGATTCGTGTATTTCGCATGAATCTGAAGCTAAATTGTTCATATCGCATGAATTTGAAACTAAATCGTTTGTTTAAACTCGCTATTTCGCACGAATTTGAAGCGAAATCGTGTGTTTCGAATGATATTGAAGCTAAATCGTTTGTTTCGCGTGAATTTGAAGCTGATTCGTGTATTTCGCATGAATCTGAAGCTAAATTGTTCATTTCGCATAAATTTGAAGCTAAATCGTTTGTTTAAAATCGCTATTTCGCACGAATTTCAATCGAAATCGTGTGCTTCGCATGATATTGAAGCTAAATCGTATGTTTCGCGTTGATTTAAAGCTAATTCGTGTATTTCGCGAGAATCTGAAGCCAAATTGTTCATTTCGCATAAATTTGAAGCTAAATCGTTTGTTTAAAATCGCAATTTCGCACGACTTTCAATCGCAATCGTGTATATTGCATGATATTGAAGTTAAAGCGTTTGTTTCGTGTGAATTTGAAGCTAATTCGCGTATTTCGCATGAATCTGTAGCTAAATTGTTCATTTGGCATAAATTTGAAGCTAAATCGTTTGTTTAAAATCACTATTTCGCACGAATTTCAATCGAAATCGTGTGTTTCGCATGATATTGAAGCTAAATCGTATGTTTCGCGTTGATTTAAAGCTAATTCGTGTATTTCGCGAGAATCTGAAGCTAAATTGTTCATTTCGCATAAATTTGAAGCTACATCGTTTGTTTTCAACCCCTATTTCGCATGAACTTGAAGCGAAATCGTGTGTTTTGCATGATATTGGAGCTAAATCGTATGTTTCGCGTTGATTTAAAGCTAAGTCGAGTATTTCGTATGAATCTGAAGTTAAGTTGTTCATTTCGTAGGAATTTGAAGCAAAATCGTTTGTTTCGCATGCAGTTGTATCTAAATAATGTATATCACAAGTATTTGTAGCTAAACCATTTGTTTTGCATGGATTTGAAGCTAAGCCTTCTACTTCGCATTCATTTGAAGCTAAATCATTTGCTTCGCATGAATTTGAATCTAAGCCTTGTCTTTCGAATTGATTTGAAGCTAAACCATTTGATTTGCATGGATTTAAAGCTAAAGCTTCTACATCGCATTGATTTGATGCTAAACCTTCTATATTCTATTGATTTGAAGCTAAACCTTCTACCTCTTATTGATTTGAAGCTAAACCTTCTACATCGCATTGATTTGAAGATAAATCGTGTGTTTCGCATGGATTTGAAGCAAACTCGTTAGTTTCGCATGCGTTGTGGCTAAATAATGTATATCACAAGTATTTGTAGCTAAACCATTTGTTTCCCATGGATTAGAAGCTACGCCTTCTACTTCGCATTGATTTGAAGCTAAATCATTTGTTTAGCATGGAATTGAATCTACCTCGTTTGTTCCTCCTGCTTTTGAAGCTATATCACTTATATCGCATGGATTTGAAGCTGAACCTACTACATCGCATTGATTTGAACCTAAATCATGTGTTTCGCATGGATTTGAAGCTAACTCGTTCGTTGCGCATGCAGTTAAATCTAAATAACGTATATCACAAGTATTTGAAGCTTAACCATTTGAATCGCATGGATTTAAAGCTAAGCCTTCTACTTCGCATTAATTGAAAGTTAAATCACGTGTTTTGCATGGATTTGAAGCTAAACCTTCTACATCGCAATGATTTGAAGCTAAATCATGTGTTTCGCATGCAGTTGAAGCTAAATCATGTCTTTCACAAGTATTTGAAGATGAACCATTTGAATCGCACTGATTTGAACCCGAGCCTTCTACTTCGCCCTCATTTGCAGCTAAATAATGTGTTTCGCATGCATTTGAAGCTAAACCTTCTACATCGCATTGATTTGAAGCTAAATCTAGTGTATCGCACGGATTTGAATCTAAACCTTATACATCGCATGGATTTGCAGCTAAATCATGTGTTTCGCATGGATTTGAAGCTAAATCATGTGTTTCGCATGGATTTGAAGCTAACTCGTTCGTTTCGCCTCCATTTGAAACTATATCACTTATATCGCAAGTATTTGAAGCTAAATCATATGTGCCGCATTGATTTGAAGCTGAACCTTCTACATCGCATTGATTTGAAGCTAAATCGTGTGTATCGCATGGATTTGAAGCTAAACCTTCTACATCACATTGATTTGCAGCTAAATCATTTGTTTCGCATGGATGTGAATCTAAGCCTTGTCCTTCGAATTGATTTGAAGCTAAATCATGTGTTTCGTATGGATTTGAAGCTAAACCTTCTACATCGCATTGATTTGTAGCTAAACCATTTGTTTTGCATGGTTGTGAATCTAAGCCTTCTACTTCGCATTCATTTGAAGCAAAATCATTTGTTTCGCATGGATTTGAATCTAAGCCTTGTCCTTCGAATTGATTTGAAGCTAAATCATGTGTTTCGTGTGGATTTGAAGCTAAACCTTCTACATCGCATTGATTTTAAGCTAAATCATGTGTCTCGCATGGAATTGAAGCTACCTCGTTTGTTCCTACAGCTTTTGAAGCTATATCACTTATATCGCAAGTATTTGAAGCTTAATCATATGTGTCGCATAGATTTGAAGCTGAACCTACTACATCGCATTGATTTGAAGCTAAATCTTGTGTATTGCATGGATTTGAAGCTAAGCCTTCTACATCGCATTGATTTGAACATAAATCGTGTGTTTCGCATGGATTTGAAGCTAACTCGTTAGTTTCGCATGCAGTTGTAGCTAAATAATGTATATCACAAGTATTTGTAGCTAAACCATTTTTTTCGCATGGATTTGAAGCTACGGCTTCTACTTCGCATTGATTTGAAGCTAAATCATTTGTTTCGCATGGAATTGAAGCTACCTCGTTTGTTCCTCCTGCTTTTGAAGCTATATGATTTATATTGCATGGATTTGAATTTGAACCTACTACATCGCATTGATTTGAAGCTAAATCTTGTGTATCGCATGGATTTGAAGCAAACCAACTACATCGCATTAATTTGAAGCTTAATCATGTGTTTCGCATGGATTTGATGCTAACTCGTTTGTTTCGCATGCAGTTGTAGCTATATAATGGATATCACAAGTATTTGTAGCTAAACCATCTGTTTCGCATGAATTTGAAGCTAAACCTTCTACTTCGCATTGATTTGAAGCTAAATCATTTGTTTCGCATAGAATTGAATCTACCTCGTATGTTCCTCCAGCTTTTGAAGCTGTATCACTTATATCGCAAGTATTTGAAGCTAAATCATATAGCTCGTATGGATTTAAAGCAGAACCTTCTACATCGCACTGATTTGAAGCTAAATCTAGTGTATCGCATGGATTTGAAGCTAAACCTTCTACATCGCATTGATTTGCAGCTAAATCATTTGTTTCGCATGGATTTGAAGTTAAACCTTCTTCATCGCATTGATTTGCAGCTAAATCATGTGTCTCGCATGGAATTGAAGCTACCTCGTTTGTTCCTACAGCTTTTGAAGCTATATCACTTATATCGCAAGTATTTGAAGCTAAATCATATGTGTCGCATGGATTTGAAGCTGAACCTACTACATCGCATTGATTTGAAGCTAAATCTTGTGTATCGCATGGATTTGAAGCTAAGCCTTCTACAGCGCATTGATTTGAAGCTAAATCTAGTATATCGCATGGATTTGAAGCTAAACCTTCTACATCGCATTGATTTGCACCTAAATCATTTGTTTCGCCTGGATTTGAAGCTAAACCTTCTTCATCGCATTGATTTGCAGCTAAATCATGTGTTTCGCATGGATTTGAAGCTAAACCTTCTACATCGCGTTGATTTCAAGCTAAATCTAGTGTATCGCACGGATTTGACTCTAAACCGTATACTTCGCATTGATTTGAAGCTAAATCATTTGTTTCGCATGGATTTGAATCTAAGCCTTGTCCTTCGAATTGATTTGAAGCTAAATCATGTGTTTCGTATGGATTTGAAGCTAATCCTTCTACATCGCATTGATTTGAAGCTAAACCTTCTACATTCTATTGATTTGAAGCTAAACCTTCTACCTCTTATTGTTTTGAAGCTAAACCTTCTACACCGCATTGATTTGCAGCTAAATCAAGTGTTTCGCATGGATTTGAAGCTAACTCGTTCGTTTCGCCTCCATTTGAAACTATATCACTTATATCGCAAGTATTTGAAGCTAAATCATATGTGTCGTGTGGATTTGAAGCAGAACCTTCTACATCGCATTGATTTGAAGCTAAATCTTGTGTATCGCATGGATTTGAAGCTAAACCTTCTACATCGCATTGATTTGAAGCTAAATCATTTGTTTCGAATGGATTTGAATCTAAGCCTTGTCCTTCGAATTGATTTGAAGCTAAATCATGTGTTTCGTATGGATTTGAAGCTAAACCTTCTACATCGCATTGATTTGAAGCTAATCTTCTACATTCTATTGATTTGAAGCTAAACCTTCTACATCGCATTGATTTGCTGCTAAATCAAGTGTTTCGCATGGATTTGAAGGTAACTCGTTCGTTTCGCCTGCAGTTGAATCTACATCACATATATCGCTAGTATTTGAAGCTAAATCATGTATATCGCGTGGATTTTGAAGCTAACTCGTTTGATTAGTCTTCATTTGAAGCTATATCACTTACACCCCAAATGTTTGAAGCTATATCATTTGTTTCGTATGGATTTGAAGCTAAACCTACTACATCGCACTGATTTGAAGCTAAATCTTGTGTATGGCATGGATTTGAAGCTAAACCTTCTACATCGAATTGATTCGAAGCTAAATCATGTGTATCGCATGGATTTGAAGCTACCTCGTTTGTTTCGCATGCAGTTGTAGCTAAATAATGTATATCACAAGTATTTGTAGCTAAACCATTTGTTTTGCATGGATTTGAAGTTAAGCCTTCTACTTCGCATTCATTTGAAGCTAAATCATTTGTTTCGCATGGATTTGAATCTAAGCCTTGTCCTTCGAATTGATTTGAAGCTAAATCATGTGTTTCGTATGGATTTGAAGCTAAACCTTCTACAGCGCATTGTTTTGAATCTAAACCTTCTATATTCTATTGATTTGAAGCTAAACCTACTATATTCTATTGATTTGAAGCTAAACTTTCTACCTCTTATTGATTTGAAGCTAAACCTTCTACCTCTTATTGATTTGAAGCTAAACCTTCTACATCTCATTGATATGAAGCTAAATCATGTGTATCGCATGGATTTGAAGCTAACTCGTTTGTTTCGCATGCAGTTGTAGCTAAATAATGTATGTCACAAGTATTTGTAGCTAAACCATTTGTTTTGCATAGATTTGTAGCTAAGCCTTCTACTTCGCATTCATTTGAAGCTAAATCATTTGTTTCGCATGGATTTGAATCTAAGCCTTGTCCTTCGAATTGATTTGAAGCTAAATCATGTGTTTCGTATGGATTTGAAGCTAAACCTCCTACATCGCATTGATTTGAAGTTAAACCTTCTACATTCTATTGATTTGAAGCTAAACCTTCTACCTGTTATTGTTTTGAAGCTGAACCTTCTATATCGCATTGATTTGCAGCTAAATCATGTGTTTCGCATGGTTTTGAAGCTAACTCGTTCGTTGCGCATGCAGTTAAATCCAAATAACGTATATCACAAGTATTTGAAGCTAAACTATTTGATTCGCATGGATTTGAAGTTAAGCCTTCTACTTCGCATTAATTGGAAGTTAAATCACGTGTTTTGCATGGTTTTGAAGCTAAACCTTCTACATCGCATTGATTTGAATCTAAATCATGTGTTTCGCATGCAGTTGAAGCTAAATCATGTCTTTCACAAGTATTTGAAGATGAACCATTTGAATCGCATTGATTTGAACCCGAGCCTTCTACTTCGCACTGATTTGCAGCTAAATAATGTGTTTCGCATGGATTTGAAGCTAACTCGTTCGTTGCGCATGCAGTTAAATCTAAATAACGTATATCACAAGTATTTGAAGCTAAACCATTTGATTCGAATGGATTTGAAGCTAAGCCTTCTACTTCGCATTAATTGGAAGTTAAATCACGTGTTTTGCATGGATTTGAAGCTAAACCTTATACATCGCATTGATTTGCAGCTAAATCATGTGTTTCGCGTGGATTTGAAGCTAACTCGTTCGTTTCGCATCCATTTGAAACTATATCATTTATATCGCAAGTATTTGAAGCTAAATCATATGTGCCGCATGGATTTGAAGCTGAACCTTCTACATCACATTGATTTGCAGCTAAATCATTTGTTTCGCATGGATGTGAATCTAAGCCTTGGCCTTCGACTTGATTTGAAGCTAAATCATATGTTTCGTATGGATTTGAAGCTAAACCTTCTACAACGCATTGATTTGAAGCTAAATCATGTGTCTCGCATGGAATTGAAGCTACCTCGTTTGTTTCGCCTGCATTTGAAGCTATATTACTTATATTTGCAAGTATTTGAAGCTAAACCATTTGTTTCGCATGGATTTGAAGCTAAGCCTACTACTTCGCATTGATTTGAAGCTAAATCAAAAGATCCGCATGTATTTGAAGATAACGCGTTTGTTTCGCATGCAGTTGATGCCAAATCATGTATATCACTAGTAGTTGAAGCTAAATCATGTGTTTCGCACGGACGTGAAGCTAACTCGTTTGTTTTTGTCTGCATTTGAAGCTGTTTCATTTATATCGCAAGTATTTGAATCTAACTCGTTTGTTTCGCATGCAGTTGAAGCTAAATCATGTATATCACAAATATTTGAAGCTAAACCATTTGTTTCGCATGGATGTGAAGCTAAGCCCTCTACTTCGCATTGATTTAAAGCTAAATCATGTGTTTCTCATGGATTTGAAGCTAACTCGTTTGTTTTGCCTGCATTGAAGCTATATCACATATATCGCAAGTATTTCATTCCAAAATCATTTGCTTCGCACGGATTTGAATCTAAGCCTTATACTTCGAATTGATTTGTCGCTAAATTATGTGTTTCGCTTGAATTTGAAGTTAAGTCTTCTAGTTTGCATTGATTTAAAGCATAATCATGTGTTTCGCTGGGTTTTGAAGCTCTACTCGTTTGTTTCACATGCAGTTGATTCTAAATCATGTTTATCACAAGTATCTAAAGCTAACGCATTTGTTTCGCAAGAATACGGAGGTATACGATGTGTTTCGCGTTCATTTGAAGCTAAATCATGTGTTTCGCATGGATTTGAAGCTAACTCGTTCGTTCCGCATGCAGTTGAAGCTAAATCATGTATAAAACAAGTATTTGAAGCTGAACTATTCGTTCCGCATGGATTTGAATCTAAGCCTCCTACTTCGCATTGATTTGAAGATAAATCATGTGTTCCGCACGGATTAGATCATACATCGTTTGTTTCGCATGCAGTTGAAGCTAAATCATGTATATCACAAGTATTTGAAGCTAAACCATTTGTTTCGCATGGATTTGAAGCTAAATCATGTATAAAACAGGTATTTGAAGCTAAACTATTCGTTTCGTATGGATCGAAGATAAGCCTTCTACTACGCATTGATTTGAAGCTAAATCATGTGTTTCGCAAGGATTTGAAGCTAACTCGTTTGTTTTGCATGCAGTTGAAGCTAGATCTTGTAAATCACAAGTATTTGAACCTAAACCATTTGTGTCGCATGGATTCGAAAATCAGCCTTATACTTCGTATTGATTTGAAGCTAAATCATGTATTTCGCATGGATTTGCATCTAGCTCATTTGATTTCCCTGCATTTGTAGCAATGTCATGTATAAAACAAGTATTTGCAGCTAATCCATTTGTATCGCATGGATTTGAAGCTAACTCGTTTGTTTCGCATGCAGTTGTAGCTAAATAATGTATATCACAAGTATTTGTAGCTAAACCATTTGTTTTGCATGGATTTGAATCTAAGCCTTCTACTTCGCATTCATTTGAAGCTAAATCATTTGTTTCGCATGGATTTGAATCTAAGCCTTGTCCTTCGAATTGATTTGAAGCTAAATCATTTGTTTCGCATGGAATTGAATCTACCTCGTATGTCCCTCCAGCTTTTGAAGCTGTATCACTTATATCGCAAGTATTTGAAGCTAAATCATATGGGTCGTATGGGTTTGAAGCAGAACCTTCTACATCGCATTGATTTGAAGCTAAATCATTTTTTTCGCATGGATGTGAAGCTAAACCTTCTACATCGCATTGATTTGCAGCTAAATCATTTGTTTCGCATGGATTTGAATCTAAGCCTTGTCCTTCGAATTGATTTGAAGCTAAATCATGTGTTTCGTATGGATTTGAAGCTAAACCATCTACATTGCATTGACTTGAAGCTAAACCTTCTACATTCTATTGATTTGAAGCTAAACCTTCTACCTGTTTTGCTTTGAAGCTGAACCTTCTATATCGTATTGATTTGCAGCTAAATCATGTGTATCGCGTGGATTTGATGCTAACACGTTCGTTACGCATGCAGTTAAATATAAATAACGTATATCACAAGTATTTGAAGCTAAACCATTTGATTCGCATGGATTTGAAGCTAAGCCTTCTAATTCGCATTAATTGGAAGTTAAATCACGTGTTTTGCATGGATTTGAAGCTAAACCTTCTACATCGCATTGATTTGAAGCTAAATCATGTGTTTCGCATGCAGTTGAAGCTAAACCTTCTACATCGCATTGATTTTAAGCTAAATCATGTGTCTCGCATGGAATTGAAGCTACCTCGTTTGTTCCTACAGCTTTTGAAGCTATATCACTTATATCGCAAGTATTTGAAGCTAAATCATATGTGTCGCATGGATTTGAAGCTGAACCTACTACATCGCATTGATTTGAAGCTAAATCTTGTGTATCGCATGGATTTGAAGCTAAGCCTTCTACATCGCATTGATTTGAAGATAAATCGTGTGTTTCGCATGGATTTGAAGCTAACTCGTTAGTTTCGCATGCAGTTGTAGCTAAATATTGTACATCACAAGTATTTGTAGCTAAACCATTTTTTTCGCATGGATTTGTAGCTACGCCTTCTACTTCGCATTCATTTGAAGCTAAATCATTTGTTTCGCATGGATTTGAATCTAAGCCTTGTCCTTCGATTGATTTGAAGCTAAATCATGTGTTTCGTATGGATTTGAAGCTAAACCTTCTACATCGCATTGATTTTAAGCTGAATCATGTGTCTCGCATGGAGTTGAAGCTACCTCGTTTGTTCCTACAGCTTTTGAAGCTATATCACTTATATCGCAAGTATTTGAAGCTAAATCATATGTGTCGCATGGATTTGAAGCTGCACCTACTACATCGCATTGATTTGAAGCTAAATCTTGTGTATCGCATGGATTTGAAGCTAAGCCTTCTACATCGCATTGATTTGAAGCTAAATCATGTGTATCGCATGGATTTGAAGCTAACTCGTTCATTTCGCATGCAGTTGTAGCTAAATTATGTATATCACAAGTATTTGTAGCTAAACCATTTGTTTTGCATGGATTTAAAGCTTAGCCTTCTACTTCGCTTTGATTTGAAGCTAAATCATTTGTTTCGCATGGAATTGAAGCTACCTCGTTTGTTCCTCCTGCATTTGAAGCTATATCACTTATATCGCATGGAATTGAAGCTGAACCAACTACATCGCATTGATTTGAAGCTAAATCATGTGTATCGCATGGATTTGATGCTAACTCGTTTGTTTCGCATACAGTTGTAGCTTAATAATGTATATCACAAGTATTTGTAGCTAAACCATTTTTATCGCATGGATTTGAAGCTACGCCTTCTACTTCGGATTGATTTGAAGCTAAATCATTTGTTTCGCATGGAATTGAAGCTACCTCGTTTGTTCCTCCTGCTTTTGAAGCTATATGATTTATATCGCATGGATTTGAAGCTGAACCTACTACATCGCATTGATTTGAAGCTAAATCTTGTGTATCGCATGGATTGAATGCTAACTCGTTCGTTGCGCATGCAGTTAAATCTAAATAACGTATATCACAAGTATTTGAAGCTAAACCATTTGATTCGCATGGATTTGAAGCTAAGCCTTCTACTTCGCATTAATTGGAAGTTAAATCACGTGTTTTGCATGGATTTGAAGCTAAACCTTCTACATCGCATTGATTTTAAGCTAAATCATGTGTCTCGCATGGAATTGAAGCTACCTCGTTTGTTCCTACAGCTTTTGAAGCAATATCACTTATATCGCAAGTATTTGAAGCTAAATCATATGTGTCGCATGGATTTGAAGCTGAACCTACTACATCGCATTGATTTGAAGCTAAATCTTGTGTATCGCATGGATTTGAAGCTAAGCCTTCTACATCGCATTAATTTGAAGATAAATCGTGTGTTTCGCATGGATTTGAAGCTAACTCGTTAGTTTCGCATGCAGTTGTAGCTAAATAATGTACATCACAAGTATTTGTAGCTAAACCATTTTTTTCGCATGGATTTGTAGCTACGCCTTCTACTTCGCATTCATTTGAAGCTAAATCATTTGTTTCGCATGGATTTGAATCTAAGCCTTGTCCTTCGAATTGATTTGAAGCTAAATCATGTGTTTCGTATGGATTTGAAGCTAAACCTTCTACATCGCATTGATTTTAAGCTAAATCATGTGTCTCGCATGGAATTGAAGCTACCTCGTTTGTTCCTACAGCTTTTGCAGCTATATCACATATATCGCAAGTATTTGAAGCTAAATCATATGTGTCGCATGGATTTGAAGCTAACTCGTTCATTTCGCATGCAGTTGTAGCTAAATAATGTATATCACAAGTATTTGTAGCTAAACCATTTTTATCGCATGGATTTGAAGCTACGCCTTCTACTTCGCATTGATTTGAAGCTAAATCATTTGTTTCGCATGGAATTGAAGCTACCTCGTTTGTTCCTCCTGCTTTTGAAGCTATATGATTTATATTGCATGGATTTGAAGCTAAACCTTCTACATCGCATTGATTTGCAGCTAAATCATTTGTTTCGCATGGATTAGAATCTAAGCCTTGTCCTTCGAATTGATTTGAAGATAAATCATGTGTTTCGTATGGATTTGAAGCTAAACCTTCTACATCGCATTGATTTTAAGCTAAATCTTGTGTATCGCATGGATTTGAAGCAAACCATCTACATCGCATTGATTTGAAGCTTAATCATGTGTTTCGCATGGATTTGATGCTAACTCGTTTGTTTCGCATGCAGTTGTAACTATATAATGTATATCACAAGTATTTGTAGCTAAACCATTTGTTTCGCATGAATTTGAAGCTAAGCCTTCTACTTCGCATTGATTTGAAGCTACATCATTTGTTTCGCATGTAATTGAAGCTACCTCGTTTGTTCCTCCTGCATTTGAAGCTATATCACTTATATCGCATGGATTTGAAGCTGAACCAACTACATCGCATTGATTTGACGCTAAAACATGTGTATCGCATGGATTTGATGCTAACTCGTTTGTTTTGCATGCAGTTGTAGCTTAATAATGTATATCACAAGTATTTGTAGCTAAACCATTTTTATCGCATGGATTTGAAGCTACGCCTTCTACTTCGCATTGATTTGAAGCTAAATCATTTGTTTCGCATGGAATTGAAGCTACCTCGTTTGTTCCTCCTGCTTTTGAAGCTATATGATTTATATTGCATGGATTTGAAGCTAAACCTTCTACATCGCATTGATTTGCAGCTAAATCATTTGTTTCGCATGGATTAGAATCTAAGCCTTGTCCTTCGAATTGATTTGAAGATAAATCATGTGTTTCGTATGGATTTGAAGCTAAACCTTCTACATCGCATTGATTTGAAGCTAAATCTTGTGTATCGCATGGATTTGAAGCTAAGCCTTCTGCATCGCATGATTTGAAGCTAAATCATGTGTATCGCATGGATTTGAAGCTAACTCGTTCGTTTCGCATGCAGTTGTAGCTAAATAATGTATATCACAAGTATTTGTAGCTAAACCATTTGTTTTGCATGGATTTAAAGCTTAGCCTTCTACTTCGCATTGATTTGAAGCTAAATCATTTGTTTCGCATGGAATTGAAGCTACCTCGTTTGTTCCTCCTGCATTTGAAGCTATATCACTTATATCGCATGGATTTGAAGCTGAAACTACTACATCGCATTGATTTGAAGCTAAATCTCGTGTATCGCATGGATTTGAAGAAAACCATCTTCATCGCATTGATTTGAAGCTTAATCATGTGTTTCGCATGGATTTGATGCTAACTCGTTTGTTTCGCATGCAGTTGTAGCTAAATAATGTATATCACAAGTATTTGTAGCTAAACCATTTATTTCCCATGAATTTGAAGCTAAGCCTTCTACTTCGCATTGATTTGAAGCTAAATCATTTGTTTCGCATGGAATTGAATCTACCTCGCTTGTTCCTCCAGCTTTTGAAGCTATATCATTTATACCGGAAGTATTTGATGCTAAATCATATGTGTCGTACGGATTTGAAGTAGAACCTTCCACATCGCATTGATTTGAAGCTAAATCTAGTGTATCGCATGGATTTGAAGCTAAACCTTCTACATCGCATTGATTGGCAGCAAAAATCATGTGTTTTGCATGGATTTGAATTCTATCTCGTTCGTTCCGCATGCAGTTAAATCTAAATAACGTATATCACAATTATTTGAAGCTAAACCATTTGATTCGCATGGATATGAAGCTAAGCCTTCTTCTTCGCATTCATTTGAAACTAAATCATTTGCTTCGCATGGATTTGAATCTAAGCCTTGTCCTTCGAATTGATTTGAAGCTAAATCATGTGTTTCGTATGGATTTGAAGCTAAACCTCCTACATCGCATTGATGTGAAGTTAAACCTTCTATATTCTATTGATTTGAAACTAAACCTTCTACCTCTTATTGATTTGAAGCTAAACCTTCTACATCGCATTGATTTGAAGATAAATCGTGTGTTTCGCATGGATTTGAAGCTAACTCGTTAGTTTCGCATGCAGTTGTAGCTAAATAATGTATATCACAAGTATTTGAAGCTAAATCATTTGTTTCGCATGGATTTGAATCTAAGCCTTCTACATCGCATTGATTTGAAGATAAATCGTGTGTTTCGCATGGATTTGAAGCTAACTCGTTAGTTTCGCATGCAGTTGTAGCTAAATAATTTATATCACAAGTATTTGTAGCTAAACCATTTTTTTCGCATGGATTTGTAGCTACGCCTTCTACTTCGCATTGATTTGAAGCTAAATCATTTGTTTCGCATGGAATTGAATCTACCTCGTATGTCCCTCCAGCTTTTGAAGCTGTATCACTTATATCGCAAGTATTTGAAGCTAAATCATATGTGTCGCATGGATTTGAAGCTGAACCTACTACATCGCATTGATTTGAAGCTAAATCTTGTGTATCGCATGGATTTGAAGCAAAGCCTTCTACATCGCATTGATTTGAAGCTAAATCATGTGAATCGCATGGATTTGAAGCTAACTCGTTCGTTCCGCATGCAGTTGTAGCTAAATAATGTATATCACAAGTATTTGTAGCTAAACCATTTGTTTTGCATGGATTTAAAGCTTAGCCTTCTACTTCGCATTGATTTGAAGCTAAATCACGTGTTTCGCTTGGATACGAAGCTAACCCGTTTGTTTCTCCTGCATTTGAAGCTATATCACTTATATCGCATGTATATGATGCTAAATCATTTATGTCGCATGGATTTGAAGCTAAACCTTCTACATCGTATTGATTTGAAGCAAAACCTTCTACATTGCATTGATTTAAAGCTAAACCTTCTACATCCCATTGATTTGCTGCTAAATCATGGATTTCACATGGATTTGAAGCTAATTCGTTTGTTGCGCATGCAGTTGAATCTAAATAACGTATATCACAAGTATTTGTAGCTAAACCATTTATTTCGCATGGATTTGAAGCTAAACATTCTACATCGCCCTGATTAAAGCTAAATCATGTGTTTCGCATGGATATGAAGCTAAACCTTCGACATAGCATTGATTTGAAGCTTAATCATGTGTTTTGTATGGATTTGAAGCTAACTCGTTTGTTGCCCCTGCATTTGAAGCTATATCACTTATAGCCCATGTGATTGAAGCTAAATCATTTGTTTCGCATGGATTTGAAGTTAAACCATCTACATCGCAATGATTTGACGCTAAATCATGTGTTTTGCATGTATTGGATGCTAACACGTTTGTTTCCCCTGCAGTTGAAGCTATATCACTTATATCGCAAGTATCTGATGCTAAATCATTTCTTTCGCACGGATTTGATTCTAAATCATCTACATCGCATGGATTTGCAGCTAAATCATGTGTTTCGCATGGATTTGAATCTAACTCGTTAGTTTCGCCTGCATTTGAAGCTATATAACTTATATTTCAAGTATCTGAATCTAAATCATTTGTTTCGCATGGATTTAAAGCTACACCTTCTACATCGCATTGATTTGCAGCTAAATCATGTGTATCTCACGGATTTTGAAGCTAAATCGTTTGATTCGTCTGCATTTGAAGCTATATCACTTATATCGCAAGTTCCTGTTCTGAATCATGTGTTTCGCTTGGATTTGAAGCTAAATCTTCTACATCGCATTGATTAGCAGATAAATCATGTGTTTCGCATGGATTTGAAGCTAATTCGTTTGTTGCACATGCAGTTGAATATAAATAACGTATATCACAAGTATTTGTAGCTAAACCTTTTGTTTCTCATGGATTTGGAGCTAATCCTTCTACTTCGAATTGATTTGCTGCTCAATCATGTGTTTCGCATGGATTTGTAGCTAACTCGTTTGATTCGTCTGCATTTGAAGCTATATCACTTATAGCCCATGTGATTGAAGCTAAATCATTTGTTTCGCATGGATTTGAAGTTAAACCATCTACATCGCAATGATTTGACGCTAAATCATGTGTTTTGCATGTATTTGATGCTAACACGTTTGTTTCCCCTGCAGTTGAAGCTATATCACTTATATCGCAAGTATCTGATGCTAAATCATTTCTTTCGCACGGATTTGATTCTAAATCATCTACATCGCATGGATTTGCAGCTAAATCATGTGTTTCGCATGGATTTGAATCTAACTCGTTAGTTTCGCCTGCATCTGAAGCTATATAACTTATATTTCAAGTATCTGAATCTAAATCATTTGTTTCGCATGAATTTAGAGCTAAGCCTTCTACTTCGTATAGTTTAGAAGTTAAATGATATGTATCGCATGGATTTTGAAGCTAACTCGATTGATTCGTCTGCATTTGAAGCTATATCACTTATATCCCAATTGATTGAAGCTAAATCATTTGTTTGGCGTGGATTTGAAGCTAAACCTTCTACAACGCATTGATTTGAAGCTAGATCATGTGATTTGCTTGGATTTCAAGCTAACTCGTTTGTTTCGTCTGCATTTGAAGAAATATCACTTATATCTCAAGTGTTTGAAGCTAAATCATTTGTTTCGCATGGATTTGAAGCTAAGCCTTCTACTTCGTATTGATTTGAAGCTAAATGAATGTATCGCATGGATTTGAACTATCTCGTTTGATTCGTCTGCATTTGAAGCTATATCACTTATATCCCAAGAAATTGAAGATAAATCATTTGTTTCGCATGGATTTGAAGCTAAATCATCTACATCGCATTGATTTGCAGCTAAATCATTTGTCTCGCATGGATTTGAAGCTAACTCGTTTGATTCGTCTGCATTTAAAGATATATCATTTATGTCCCAATTGTATGAAGCTAAATCATTTGTTTCGCATGGATTTGTAGCTAAGCCTCCTACATCGCATTGATTTGCTGCTAAATCATGTGTTTCGCATGGATTTGATGCTAAACCTTCTACATCGCATGGATTTGAAGCTGAACCTTCTACATCGCACTGATTTGAAGCTAAATCACGTGTTTCGCTTGGATACGAAGCTAACCCGTTTGTTTCTCCTGCATTTGAAGCTATATCACTTATATCGCATGTATATGATGCTAAATCATTTATGTCGCATTGCTTTGAAGGTAAGCCTTCTACTTCGCATTGATTTGAAGCTAAATTATGTGTTTCGGTTGAATTTGAACCTAATTCGTTTGTTTCGCATGCAGTTGAAGCTAAATCATGAATAAAACAAGTATTTGATTCCATACTATACGTTTCGCATGGATTTGAAACCTAGCCTTCTACTTCGCATTAATTTGAAGATAAATCATGTGTTTCGAATGGATTTGATGCTAATCCTTCTACTTCGTATTGAGTTGAAGCTAAACCATTTGTTTCGCATTGATCCTAAAATCAGGTTTCTACTTCGCATTGATTAGAAGCAAAATCATGAGTTTCGAATGGATTTGAAGCTAACTCGTTTGTTTAGAATGCAGTTGAAGCTAAATCATGTATATCACATGTATTTGAAGCTAAACCATTTGAATCGCATGGATTTGAAGCTGAACCTTCTACTTCGCATTGATTTGAAGCTGAATCATTTGTTTCGCATGGATTTGGAGCTAAGCCTTCTACTTCGCATTGTTTGAAGCTAGATCATTTGTTTCACTTGGATATGAAGCTAACTCGTTTGTTTCGTCTGCATTTGAAGCTATATCACTTATATCGCAAGTATCTGAACCTAAGTCATTTGGTTCGCTTGGATTTAAAGCTAAGACTTCTACTTCGTATCGGTTTGAAGCTAAATGATATGCATCGCATTGATTTTGAAGCTCACTTGTTTGATTCGTCTGTATTTGAAGCTATATCACTAATATCCCAAGTGTTTGAAGCTAAATCATTTGTTTCGCATGGATTTGAAGCTAAATCGTTTGATTCGTCTGCATTTGAAGCTATATCACTTATATGCCAAGTGTTTGAAGCTAAATCATTTGTTTCGCATGGATTTGAAGCTAAACCTTCTGCATCGCATTGCTTGAAGCTAAGCCTTCTACTTCGCATCGATTTGAAGTTAAATGATATGTATCGAATGGATTTGAAGCTAACTCGTTTGATTCGTCTGCATTTGAAGCTATATCACTTATATCCCAAGTGTTTGAAGCTAAATCATTTGTTTCGCGTGGATTTGAAGTTAAAACTTCTACATCGCGTTGATTTGAAGCTAAATCATGTGTTTCGCTTGGATTTGAAGCTAACTCGTTTGTTTCGTCTGCATTTGAATCTATATCACTTATATCCCAATTGTTTGAAGCTGAATCATTCGTTTCGCATGGATTTGAAGCTAAACCTTCGACATAGCATTGATTTGAAGCTTAATCATGTGTTTTGTATGGATTTGAAGCTAACTCGTTTGCTTCCCCTGCATTTGAAGCTATATCATTTATATCGCAAGTATTTGAAGCCAAATCATTTGTGTCGCTTGGATTTGAAGCTAAACCTTCTGCATCGCATTGATTTGAATCTAAATCATGTGTTTTGCATGGATTTGATGCTAACTCGATTGTTTCCCCTGCATTTGAAGCTATATCACTTATATCGCAAGTATCTGAATCTAAATCATTTGTTTCGCATGAATTTGTAGCTAAGCCTTCTACTTCGTATAGATTTGAAGTTAAATGATATGTATCGAATGGATTTGAAGCGAACTCGTTTGATTCGTCTGCATTTGAAGCTATATCACTTATATCCCAAGTGTTTGAAGCTAAATCATTTGTTTCGCGTGGATTTGAAGATAAACCTTCTACATCGCGTTGATTTGAAGCTAAATCATGTGTTTCGCATGGATTTGAATCTAACTCGTTAGTTTCGCCTGCATTTGAAGCTATATAACTTATATTTCAAGTATCTGAATCTAAATCATTTGTTTCGCATGGATTTAAAGCTACACCTTCTACATCGCATTGATTTGCAGCTAAATCATGTGTATCTCACGGATTTTGAAGCTAAATCGTTTGATTCGTCTGCATTTGAAGCTATATCACTTATATCGCAAGTTCCTGTTCTGAATCATGTGTTTCGCTTGGATTTGAAGCTAAATCTTCTACATCGCATTGATTAGCAGATAAGTCATGTGTTTCGCATGGATTTGAAGCTAACTCGTTTGTTTCGTCTGCATTTGAAGCTATATCAACTATATCCCAGGTATCTGAGTCTAAATCATTTGTTTCGCATGGATTTGAAGCTAAACCTTCTAAATCGTATTGATTTGAAGCTAAATCATGTGATTCTCTTGGATTTGAAGCCAACTCGTTCGTTTCGTCTGAATTTGAAGCTATATCACTTATATCGCAAGTATCTGAATCTAAATCATTGGTTTCGCATGAATTTGAAGTTAAGCCTTCTACTTCGTATAGATTTGAAGTTAAATGATATGTATCGCATGGATTTTGATGCTAACTCCTTTGATTCGTCTGCATTTAAAGCTATATCACTTATATCCCAATTGTTTGAAGCTAAATCATTTGTTTCGCATGGATTTGAAGCTACACCTTCTGCATCGCATTGATTTGAAGCTAAATCATGTGTTTTGCTTGGATTTGATGCTAACTCGTTAGTTTCGACGGAATTTGAAGCTATATCACTTATATCGCAAGTATCTGAATCTAAATCATTTGTTTCGCATGGATTTGAAGCTAAACCTTCTACATAGCATAGATTTGAAGCTAACTCGTTTGATTCGTCAGCATTTGAAGCTATATCACTTATATCCCAATTGTTTGAAGCTAAATCATTTGTTTCGCATGGATTTGAATCTAAACCTTCTACATCGCATTGATTTGAAGCTAAATCATGTGATCCGCTTGGATTTGAAGCTAACTCGTTTGCTTCGGCTGCATTTGAAGCTATATCACTTATATCTCAATTGTTTGAAGCTAAATCATTTGTTTCGCATGGATTTGAAGCTAAACCTTCTGCATCGCATTGATTTGACGCTAAATCATGTGTTTTGCATGGATTTGATGCTAACTCGTTTGCTTCCCCTGCATTTGAAGCTATATCAGTTATATCGCAAGTATCTGATGCTAAATCATTTGTTTTGCATGGATTTGAAGATAATTCTTCTACATCGCATGGATTTGCAGCTAAATCACGTGTTTCGCGTGGATTTGAAGCTAACTCGTTAGTTTCGAATGCATTTGAAGCTATATCACTTATTGTTCCGTTCCGGAAGACCTCCCGCAGGCTGCTTTCGCGAAGGTTTATGGCGTGGACCAGCGAGGATCATAAAGAGACGGAAACCTTTTTTCCATCTGCAGAACATCGGTGCAGGGTCTTCCGTTTCTTTAATGACCGCGACGCGTCGTAGGCACGAAAGGCCCGAAAAAACAACCCCGTCGTAAATTTGAGAATTTGACGGGTCTTGAGAAAGTTTAGTCCCAACCGTCGCGGGGACGATATCTCAGGCCCCAGGGGACCTCCCGTCCACGCAAGTACGCAACACCCCCCTCTCCTAGACAAGGCTCGTGTAGGACGATACGAGAGGGTGGTGACGAAAAGCTTAGAGGACACTGATTGGAAAATCGCAATCTTCGAGAAAAACCAATCAGTGCGTCCCGGCGTGGAGGTGGAGGTTCCTTCAGGGATCTCAAACGGGGGTGACCAATATAAAATAACGCGACCAGTCGGGGCGCGGACAGTAAAACGCAGAAAAACCAGTCGGTGTCAAACAGTCAGAAGTCACAGTCGAAAATACTTACACGCGCTCTCTTTCTCGCCCGAGCTCTAGCTCTAACATACAGTACAATCGGACACTCTCTCGAGTTCACGAGGCATTTCGTAGAATCCTCATCCGCGGCATTACTTCGCTAACGAGCGAACGCAATCGCGGGTCGAAAAAGCTCGACTCGCTTCGCACACATTTTCCGCGACACATTCGAGTCCCTCGAGTCGGATAAGTGCGAAACATTTTTGGTCCTTCGAGCCGGATTCGCGATCTACGGAAATATAATTCGGGTGTGAAAACCCAGAGTGCAGCCGATTCCGTTACAATGGCAACGACTAGTGCACTCTCGAGCGGAATGGACAAGGGCGAAACCTACGTCCATTCCTTGAAGACGAAGCGCCGAACATTCAAGGCGCAATTGACATTGTTCTCTAAATACGTCGAGTCATACGCAGACTCCGTTATTGAGCGTGTCAAACTACGGGAACGCACACAACGCATTCGACAACAGTTTGACGATTTCAACAAAATCCAGGATGAGTTGTGTCTCCTAGAAGACTTCGACACGGCCGAAGAAGAACGAGCAACGGTGACTGATACTTATGATCACGCCATCGCCATCGCAGTCACCACGTCGGAACGGGTCGACCAGACTCACGCGCAGTCTTTTCATCCCGCAACGCGAGACTCACCTACACCGTCTGCGTTGTCGATGGGATTATCCGTGAAGCTACCGCGGATCGACCTTCCGAAATTCGCCGGCCGGCTGGAGAAATGGGTCACGTTCAAGGACGCATTCACGACGATGATCCACACGCACGCTGGGTTAAGTAATATTCAAAAACTCAACTACTTGCGCCTCTCGCTCACCGGCAGGGCGGCGACGACGATCGAGGCCTTCACCGTCAGTGAAGACAACTACGAACCCGCTTGGAATCATATGATCGAGACATATGAGAACAAGCGAGCCCTCATTCTTCGTCACGCGGCGCTTCTTCGCGACACCCCGACCATGCCGAACGAGACTTCCGAATCCATACGGGATCTTACCAATTACATGCAACTACATGTACGGTCGTTGCAAGCTCTCGGTCGGACGTGGGAACAAATCGCGAGCGACTTACTCGCTAGCATTGCCATGTCGCGCATGGGGCAAGATATACGAAGGACGTGGGAACGCACCCTGACGACTACGGAGATGCCCAAAATTGAGGACATCTTCAAATTTTTGAACCTTTCCGCGCATCAGTACAGGGACTGTGAAACGCCTTCAACCTCGACTCCCACGGTCCAACAAGTCCAAGCCGAGACCGCACGAGGCGTTCGGAAGCCGGGTTCCTTCCGGACGAAAGAGAGGAGACAATATCCCACGCAGTCCTCGAATAGAGCAAGCGGACAAGCCTTCGTAACTGCTAAGGGTAATAATTGTGCAATCTGCAACACAGCAGAGCATTCCGTCTTTCAATGCAAGACGTTCCTTGAGATGCCAGTCAGGAAACGGATCGAGACGGCAACCAGTTTGTACTTGTGCTTGAATTGTTTGCGTTTCGACCACCGTGCTAAGGACTGCAACGCCGGGAATTGCAGAACATGCGGAAAACGGCACAACACCAAGTTACACGAAGATCCGCCGAAATCCACGGACAGACCCGAATGACCACGACGGAAACGACGAAGGAAGCAGCCGAGGAAAGGGATTCGCGTTCGAGCCACCGAGGGACCGACCAATGGGTTGATGACCACGGCGATCGTCGAGGTCGCAGGTCGCGATCAACCCTCAATCCCGTGTCGAGCATTGGTCGATACCTGCGCTAACGCGAACTTCATCACGGAGGAGTTCGTCGCGAAACTCCAGCTTCCCGTCACAAAATCGGCCGCAACCATCGAGACGCTGAACGCCATGCGAACGGTCACAAGCAAGATTGTGAAAACCACCATCAAATCCCGTCTTTCGAACTACAAGCGGGATTTGACGTTTTTCACAATCCCACGCATTGCGGGGTTCGTACCGGAGGAGCCGATTGACCGTGATCAACTTAGCATCCCAGCTAACATTCCACTAGCTGATCCACACTTCTACCGTCCAGCGCCCGTAGACATGCTGATCGGAAGCGGTCCTGCCCTCGCATCACTCAGCATAGGGCAAATCAACTTGTCTGCACGTGGCAACCTGGATCTCGTCCTCCAGAAAACCCAACTGGGATGGATCATCGGGGGGAGCGCACCGGCAAGGAAACCTCAAACGACGCGAAAAACCTTCCTGACGAAGTTGAGTTTCGACCTCAGAAGATTTTGGAAATTGGAAGAGGGACCATCCGAACGGCACCTCTCGTCCGAGGAGAAACGATGCGAGGATCACTTCACCCAACATCTTCAGCGAAACGAAACAGGTCGGTACGTCGTCGCTCTGCCCTTCAACGGAAGGGAATCAATGCTCGGTGAATCACGGTCTCGCGCTTTCAATCGATTTTTGGCGTTGGAGAGGAAATTCTCGCGCGATCCTGCTTTGAAGACGGAGTATTCAACCGTCATCAATGAATACCTGGCGCTCGGACATTTGACTCAGGTAGGAAGCGATGAACCCCAGTCACCGGGTTTCTACCTGCCGCACCATGCGGTCGTAAAGTCGTCGAGCGCGACCACAAAGGTCCGTGTTGTGTTCGACGGCTCCTCCAAATCGAGTTGCGGTCTATCACTGAACGACGCGCTGATGATAGGACCCACGATACAGGACGACATGTGGCTGCTACTACTGCGATTTCGCATGCACGTGTATGCGCTGACTGGCGACATCGAGAAGATGTATCGCCAGTTCCTCGTTCGGCCAGAGGATCGCAAGTATCAACGGATCCTGTGGAGAAACGCAAACCACGAGGTCACTACGTATGAGCTGAATACGGGTCACGTTCGGGCTCTCCGCGGCTCCATTTCTAGCAATTCGGTGCATACACCAGCTAGCGAACGACGAAGAGTCCCAATTTCCAGCAGCTTCAAGGACGTTGAAGAGGGACTTGTACGTCGACGATTTGCTGACTGGTGCCGATACATTGGAGGAAGCCCAGACCGTACGCAATCAGGTCATCAACTTGTTGGCGAAGGGAGGACTCAACATACGTCAATGGAGGTCAAACGAACCCAGGCTTTTGACCGACCTCTCAGCTCAACAAGTACATCCAAAGGTCTTCGGTGACGCGACCACCGTCAAGACCCTCGGTGTGGTATGGGATGCAACAGGAGACATCATCAGATTCACCGTGAATCACAACGTTACCACACGGGTAACGAAACGGTCCATCCTGTCATCGGTAGCAAAGATCTTCGATCCACTGGGACTCCTCGGACCGGTTACTATCCTCGCGAAGCTCATGATCCAGCAGTTGTGGCAACTGAAGGTCGATTGGGACGAATCCCTTCCAGTTGGCATACACACTGAATGGTCAACCTTCGCAGAGGATTTAGTTCACCTCAACCACTTGTCATTCCAGAGAAACGTCACCCAATCGGGTAATCGCAAGATCGAGCTTCACGGATTTTGTGATGCCAGCGAGCGAGCGTATGGAGCATGTATCTACGTTCGATCCATCAGCACAAGCGGCAGGATACGGGTACATCTTCTCTGCGCAAAGTCTCGAGTGGCACCACTGAAGACCGTTCCGCTCGCACGACTGGAGCTTTGCGGGGCTTCCCTGCTGGCTACTTTGACGACCTCGGTTCAAGGGGCACTCGGCACCGATCCCGCAGCCATCACCTTCTGGACCGATTCCACCATTGTTTTGAATTGGCTCCACAAGGAACCAAGCGGTCTCAAAACATTCGTTGCGAATCGCGTAGCGGATGTTCAGGGTAAAACCGACATAAACGCGTGGCGACACGTACGTTCCCACAACAACCCGGCGGATCTGCTATCCCGGGGACAAGCACCAGCGCAGTTCATCAAGAACCAACACTGGCGCCACGGACCCACCTGGCTTTCAACACACAAGTCAACGTGGCCCGAAACAATATTCGAGATCTGGGAGGATGTACCGGAGAGAAAACGACTCACTTGTTTCACCGCGACCATAAAGCGCAGTTCATCAAGAACCAACACTGGCGCCACGGACCCACCTGGCTTTCAACACACAAGTCAACGTGGCCCGAAACAATATTCGAGATCTGGGAGGATGTACCGGAGAGAAAACGACTCACTTGTTTCACCGCGACCATAAACAGTGAGGAAATTTTGAACCGATTCTCCTGTCTTTCTAGGTTAAAACATGTCACCGCGTATTGCCTACGGTTCAAGAATCCACGAGCATTCAGAGGACCTCTCACCATCGAAGAGATCCAATCGGCCACCGTCCGCATCCTACAACTGGCACAGGCAACAGCGTTTGCATTGGATCTTCGTTCATTGAGATCCGGCACCGAGCTCCACAAAAAGAGCAAGCTCCTTCCGCTGAATCCGTTCATCGACCACCAAGGACTGCTACGCGTCGGAGGCCGTCTCGTAAATTCGACGCTGTCTTACAATCAGCGCCATCCGGTCCTCTTGCCGAAGAGTCATCATGTGACCGAACTTATCATCCGCCAGGCCCACCTCGAGAACCACCACGCAGGGATGACGACTACCCTGTACGCCGTCCGGCAGGCCTATTGGCCCATCGACGGCAGAAACGCAACGCGGAAGATCGTGAGGCGGTGCGTCAAGTGCTTCCGTATGGACCCACCTGCCACAGCCTGCAGCATGGGAAACCTACCTGCCGCACGAGTAACCGAGCACCGCCCGTTTTCCAATTGCGGCGTGGACTATTGTGGTCCCTTTCATATAAAAGAGTGACGACATCGCAATCGCACTCGACTCAAGGTGTTCGTTGCTGTCTTCATTTGTTTCTCAACGAAGGCAGTACACCTTGAAGTCGTAAGCGACATGACCACAGAAGCATTCATCGGGGCTTTGCGACGATTCATCTCGCGGAGGGGGATCTGCAAAAACATCTATTCCGACAACGGCACCAATTTCGTTGGTGCGAACAACATGTTGTCCGAGATGCACGAGATCTTGCGCAATGGGGAGAACAAAATCCGCCACTTCCTAACGGAGAAGCAAATCTCGTGGCATTTCATCCCGGCGCAGTCTCCGAATTTTGGCGGCCTTTGGGAAGCCGCCGTCAAATGCTTCAAACACCACGTGAAGCGCGTGGTAGGAGAAGAACTATTCTCATTTGAGCAGTTCAACACTTTCGTGATAGAGGTCGAAGCCATCCTCAATTCCAGACCCTTGACTCCTCTATCTTCCGACCCGAACGATCCCATCGCACTCACTCCTGGCCACTTCTTGATTGGTGATTCCTTGACGAGTTTTCCTGATATTGATTTCAGAAAAACTCCCAGCAACCGACTGTCCAATTGGCAACACATACAAAAGGTCAAACAAGACTTTTGGGCCCGCTGGTACAAGGAATACATCAATCAACTCAACGTTCGCCAAAGGTGGACCAAGGGGTCGCCCAACATCACCAAGGGCACCATCGTCGTCCTGAAGGAGGATAATCTCCCACCACTGCAGTGGCGTCTCGGCTGTGTGGTACAACTCCATCCAGGACAGGACGACTTCGCCAGGGTCGTGACCGTGCGGACTTCCCAAGGAGTCTACAAGCGGAACGTGCGACAACTGGCACCTCTGCCCATCGAGCACAGTGTTTAGAGACATTTTTAAACATACCGCAAGCAACCCAGGACATCGCGATCGAATTAGCTAATAAGTACGCTGATTGTGTATTGACCGATTCGGTCGCTCAACGGGGGGAGCATGTTCCGTTCCAGAAGACCTCCCGCAGGCCGCTTTCGCGAAGGTTTATGGCGTGGACCAGCGAGGATCATAAAGAGACGGAAACCTTTTTTCCATCTGCAGAACATCGGTGCAGGGTCTTCCGTTTCTTTAATGACCGCGACGCGTCGTAGGTACGAAAGGCCCGAAAAAACAACCCCGTCGTAAATTTGAGAATTTGACGGGTCTTGAGAAAGTTTAGTCCCAACCGTCGCGGGGACGATATCTCAGGCCCCAGGGGACCTCCCGACCACGCAACTACGCAACACCCCCCCTCTCCTAGACAAGGCTCGTGAAGGACGATACGAGAGGGTGGTGACGAAAAGCTTAGAGGACACTGATTGGAAAATCGCAATCTTCGAGAAAAACCAATCAGGGCGTCCCGGCGTGGAGGTGGAGGTTCCTTCAGGGATCTCAAACGGGGGTGACCAATATAAAATAACGCGACCAGTCGGGGCGCGGACAGTAAAACGCAGAAAAACCAATCAGTGTCAAACAGTCAGAAGTCACAGTCGAAAACACTTACACGCGCTCTCTTTCTCGCCCGAGCTCTAGCTCTAACATACAGTACAATCGGACACTCTCTCGAGTTCACGAGGCATTTCGTAGAATCCTCATCCGCGGCATTACTTCGCTAACGAGCGAACGCAATCGCGGGTCGAAAAAGCTCGACTCGCTTCGCACACATTTTCCGCGACACATTCGAGTCCCTCGAGTCGGATAAGTGCGAAACACTTATATCGCAAGTATCTGAATCTAAATCATTTGTTTACGCATGGATTTGAAGCTAAGCCTTCTACTTCATATCGATTTGAAGATAAATGATATGTATCGCATGGATTTTGAAGCTAACTCGTTTGATTCGTCAGCATTTGAAGCTATATCACTTATCTCCCAATTGTTTGAAGCTAAATCATTTGTTTCGCATGAACTTGAATCTAAACCTTCTACATCGCATTGATTTGAAGCTAAATCATGTGATGCGCTTGGATTTGAAGCAAACTCGTTTGCTTCGGTTGCATTTGGAGAAATATCACTTATATCTCAATTGTTTGAAGCTAAATCATTTGTTTCGCATGGATTTGAAGCTAAACCTTCTGCACCGCATTGATTTGAAGCTAGATCATTTGTTTCGCATGGATTTATATCTAAATCTTCTACATCGCATTCATTTGAAGCTAAATCATGTGATTCGCTTGGATTTGAAGCTAACTCGTTTGCTTCGGCTGCATTTGAAGCTATATCACTTATATCTCAATTGTTTGAAGCTAAATCATTTGTTTCGCATGGATTTGAAGCTAAACCTTCTGCATCGCATTGATTTGACGCTAAATCATGTGTTTTGCATGGATTTGATGCTAACTCGTTTGCTTCCCCTGCATTTGAAGCTATATCAGTTATATCGCAAGTATCTGATGCTAAATCATTTGTTATGCATGGATTTGAAGCTAAATCTTCTACATCGCATGGATTTGCAGCTAAATCATGTGTTTCGCATGGATTTGAAGCTAAGCCTTCTACTTCGAATCGATTTCAAGCTAAATGATTTGTATTCGCATGGATTTTGAAGCTAACTAGTTTGATTCGTCTGCATATGAAGCTGTATCACTTATATCGCAAAGTATCTGAAGCTAAATCAATTGTTTAGCATGGATTTGAAGCTAAGCCTTCTACTTCGCACTGATTTGGAGCTAGATCATGTGTTTCGCTTGGATGTGAAGCTAACTCGTTTGTTTCGTCTGCATTTGAAGCTATATCATTTATATCGCAAGTATCTGAACCTAAATCATTTGTTTCGCATGGATTTGAAGCTAAGCCTTCTGCTTCGTATCGATTTGATTTTAAATGATATGAATCGCATGGATTTTGAAGCTAACTCGTTTGATTCGTCAGCATTTGAAGCTATATCACTTATATCCCAATTGTTTGAAGCTAAATCATTCGTTTCGCATGGATTTGAATCTAAACCTTCTACATCGCATTGATTTGAAGCTAAATCATTTGTTTCGCATGGATTTATATCTAAATCTTCTACATCGCATTCATTTGAAGCTAAATCATGTGATTCGCTTGGATATGAAGCGAAATCGTTTGTTTCGTCTGCATTTGAAGCTATATCACGTACAGCTCAAGTGTTTGAAGCTAAATCATTTATGTCGCACGTATTTGAAGATAAACCTTCTACATCGCATTGATTTGCAGCTCAATCACTTGCTTCGCATGTATTTGAGGCTATCACGTTTGTTTCTCCTGCATTTGAATCTATATCAAATATATCGCAAGTATCTGAACCTAAATCATTTGTTTCGCATTCATTTGAAGCTAAACCTTCTGCACAGGCATTGATTTGAAGCTAAATCATGTAATTTTGCATGGATTTGCTGCTAACTCGTTAGTTTCGACGGCATTTGAAGCTATAAAACTTATATCGCAAATATCTGAATCTAAATCATTTGTTTCGCATGGATTTGAAGCTAAGCCTTCTACTTCGTTTCGATTTGAAGTTAAATGATATGTATCGCATGGATTTTGAAGCTAACTCGTTTGATTCGTCAGCATTTGAAGCTATATCACTTATATCTCAATTGTTTGAAGCTAAATCATTTGTTTCGCATGTATTTGAAGGCAAACCTTATACATCGCATTGATTTGAAGCTAAATCATGTGTTTCGCTTGAATTTGAAACTAAACCTTCTCCATCGCATTGATTTGAAGCTAAATCATGTGTTTTGCATGGATTTGATGCTAACTCGTTAGTTTCGACGGCATTTGAAGCTATATCAATTATATCGCAAGTATCTGCTCCTAAATCATTTGTTTCGCATGGATTTGAAGCTAAGCCTTCTGCTTCGTATCGATTTGATTTTAAATGATATGAATCGCATGGATTTTGAAGCTAACTCGTTTGATTCGTCAGCATTTGAACCTATATCACTTATATCCCAATTGTTTGAAGCTAAATCATTCGTTTCGCATGGATTTGAATCTAAACCTTCTACATCGCATTGATTTGAAGCTAAATCATTTGTTTCGCATGGATTTATATCTAAATCTTCTACATCGCATTCATTTGAAGCTAAATCATGTGATTCGCTTGGATATGAAGCGAAATCGTTTGTTTCGTCTGCATTTGAAGCTATATCACGTACAGCTCAAGTGTTTGAAGCTAAATCATTTATTTCGCACGTATTTGAAGATAAACCTTCTACATCGCATTGATTTGAAGCTAAATCATGTGTTTCGCGTGAATTTGAAACTAAACCTTCTCCATCGCATTGATTTGAAGCTAAATCATGTGTTTTGCATGGATTTGATGCTAACTCGTTAGTTTCGACGGCATTTGAAGCTATATCAATTATATCGCAAGTATCTGCTCCTAAATCATTTGTTTCGCATGGATTTGAAGCTAAGCCTTCTACTTCGTATCGATTTGAAGTTAAATGATATGTATCGCATGGATTTTGAAGCTAACTCGTTTGATTCGTCAGCATTTGAAGCTATATCACTTATATCCCAATTGTTTGATGCTAAATCGTTTGTTTCGCATGGATTTGAAGCTAAACCTTCTACATCGCATTGATATGAAGCTAAATCACGTGATTCGCTTGGATTTGAAGCTAACTCGTTTGTTTCGGCTTCGTTTGAAGCCATATCACTTATATCTCAAGTGTTTGAAGCTAAATCATTTGTTTCGCATGGATTTGAAGCTAAGCCTTCTACTTCATATCGATTTGAAGATAAATGATATGTATCGCATGGATTTTGAAGCTAACTCGTTTGATTCGTCAGCATTTGAAGCTATATCACTTATCTCCCAATTGTTTGAAGCTAAATCATTTGTTTCGCATGGATTTGAAGCTAAACCTTCTACATCGCATTGATATGAAGCTAAATCACGTGATTCGCTTGGATTTGAAGCTAACTCGTTTGTTTCGGCTTCGTTTGAAGCCATATCACTTATATCTCAAGTGTTTGAAGCTAAACCATTTGTTTCGCATGGATTCGAAAATCAGCCTTCTACTTCGCATTTATTTGAAGCTGAAGCACGTGTTTCATATGAACTTGAAGCTAACTCGTTTGTTTCAAATGCAGTTGAAGCGAAATCATGTATATCACAAGTATTCGATGCTGGACCATTTGTTTCGCATGAATATTAAGCTAAACCATGTTTTTCAAATGAATTTGAAGCTAAATCATGTGTTTCGCATGGATTCGAAGCTAACTCGTTTGTTTGGCCTGCATTTGAAGCTAAATCGTGTATATCAGAATTATTTAAATCTAAACTATTTGTTTCGCATGGATTCGAAGATAAGCTTTCTACTTCGCATTGATTTGAAGCTAAATCATGTATTTCGCATGGATTTGAAGCTAACTCGTTTGTTTCGCATGTAGTTGAAGCTAAATCACGTATATCACATGTATTTGAAGCTAAACCATTTGATTCCCATGGATTTGACGCTGAGACTTCTACTTCGCATTGATTTGCAGCTGAATCATGTGTTTCGCATAGACTTGAAGCTTATTCGATTGTTTCGCATGCAGCTGAAGCTGTGTCACCTATACCCCAAGTGTTTGAAGCTCAATCATTCGTTTCGCATGGCTTTGAAGCTAAACCTTCTACATCGCATTGATTTGAAGCAAAATCATGTGTTTTGCTTGGATTTGAAGCTAAACCTTCTAAATCACATGATTTGAATCTAAATCATGTGATACGCTTGGATTTGAAGCTAACTCGTTTGTTTCATGTGCATTTGAAGCTATGTCACTTGTATCGCAAGTGTCTGAAGCTAAATCATTGGTTTCGCATGGATTTGAAGCTAAGCCTTCTACTTCTTATCGATTTCAAGCTAAATCATGAGTTTCGCTTGGATTTGAAGCTAAACCTTCTCTATCGCATTGATTTGAAGCTAAACCATTTGTTTCGCATGGATTCGAAAATCAGCCTTCTACTTCGCATTTATTTGAAGCTGAAGCACGTGTTTCATATGAACTTGAAGCTAACTCGTTTGTTTCAAATGCAGTTGAAGCGAAATCATGTATATCACAAGTATTCGATGCTGGACCATTTGTTTCGCATGAATATTAAGCTAAACCATGTTTTTCAAATGAATTTGAAGCTAAATCATGTGTTTCGCATGGATTCGAAGCTAACTCGTTTGTTTGGCCTGCATTTGAAGCTAAATCGTGTATATCAGAATTATTTAAATCTAAACTATTTGTTTCGCATGGATTCGAAGATAAGCCTTCTACTTCGCATTGATTTGAAGCTAAATCATGAATTTCGCATGGATTTGAAGCTAACTCGTTTGTTTCGCATGTAGTTGAAGCTAAATCACGTATATCACATGTATTTGAAGCTAAACCATTTGATTCGCATGGATTTGACGCTGAGCCTTCTACTTCGCATTGATTTGCAGCTGAATCATGTGTTTCGCATAGACTTGAAGCTTATTCGATTGTTTCGCATGCAGCTGAAGCTGTGTCACCTATACCCCAAGTGTTTGAAGCTCAATCATTCGTTTCGCATGGCTTTGAAGCTAAACCTTCTACATCGCATTGATTTGAAGCAAAATCATGTGTTTTGCTTGGATTTGAAGCTAAGCCTTCTAAATCACATGATTTGAATCTAAATCATGTGATACGCTTGGATTTGAAGCTAACTCGTTTGTTTCATGTGCATTTGAAGCTATGTCACTTGTATCGCAAGTATCTGAAGCTAAATCATTGGTTTCGCATGGATTTGAAGCTAAACCATCTACATCGCATTGATTTGCAGATAAATCATGTGTTTCGCATGGATTTGAAGCTAATTCGTTTGTTGCACATGGAGTTGAATATAAATAACGTATATCACAAGTATTTGTAGCTAAACCTTTGGTTTCTCATGGATTTGGAGCTAATCCTTCTACTTCGAATTGATTTGCTGCTCAATCATGTGTTTCGCATGGATTTGTAGCTAACTCGTTTGATTCGTCTGCATTTGAAGCTATATCGCTTATATCCCATATGATTGAAGCTACATCATTTGTTTCGCATGGATTTGAAGCTAAACCATCTACATCGCAATGATTTGACGCTAAATCATGTGTTTTGCATGTATTTGATGCTAACACGTTTGTTTCCCCTGCAGTTGAAGCTATATCACTTATATCGCAAGTATCTGATGCTAAATCATTTCTTTCGCACGGATTTGATTCTAAATCATCTACATCGCGTTGATTTGAAGCTAAATCATGTGTTTCGCATGGATTTGAATCTAACTCGTTAGTTTCGCCTGCATTTGAAGCTATATAACTTATATTTCAAGTATCTGAATCTAAATCATTTGTTTCGCATGGATTTAAAGCTACACCTTCTACATCGCATTGATTTGCAGCTAAATCATGTGTATCTCACGGATTTTGAAGCTAAATCGTTTGATTCGTCTGCATTTGAAGCTATATCACTTATATCGCAAGTTCCTGTTCTGAATCATGTGTTTCGCTTGGATTTGAAGCTAAATCTTCTACATCGCATTGATTAGCTGATAAATCATGTGTTTCGCATGGATTTGAAGCTAATTCGTTTGTTGCACATGCAGTTGAATATAAATAACGTATATCACAAGTATTTGTAGCTAAACCTTTTGTTTCTCATGGATTTGGAGCTAATCCTTCTACTTCGAATTGATTTGCTGCTCAATCATGTGTTTCGCATGGATTTGTAGCTAACTCGTTTGATTCGTCTGCATTTGAAGCTATATCACTTATAGCCCATGTGATTGAAGCTAAATCATTTGTTTCGCATGGATTTGAAGTTAAACCATCTACATCGCAATGATTTGACGCTAAATCATGTGTTTTGCATGTATTTGATGCTAACACGTTTGTTTCCCCTGCAGTTGAAGCTATATCACTTATATCGCAAGTATCTGATGCTAAATCATTTCTTTCGCACGGATTTGATTCTAAATCATCTACATCGCATGGATTTGCAGCTAAATCATGTGTTTCGCATGGATTTGAATCTAACTCGTTAGTTTCGCCTGCATTTGAAGCTATATAACTTATATTTCAAGTATCTGAATCTAAATCATTTGTTTCGCATGAATTTAGAGCTAAGCCTTCTACTTCGTATAGTTTAGAAGTTAAATGATATGTATCGCATGGATTTTGAAGCTAACTCGATTGATTCGTCTGCATTTGAAGCTATATCACTTATATCCCAATTGATTGAAGCTAAATCATTTGTTTGGCGTGGATTTGAAGCTAAACCTTCTACAACGCATTGATTTGAAGCTAGATCATGTGATTTGCTTGGATTTCAAGCTAACTCGTTTGTTTCGTCTGCATTTGAAGAAATATCACTTATATCTCAAGTGTTTGAAGCTAAATCATTTGTTTCGCATGGATTTGAAGCTAAGCCTTCTACTTCGTATTGATTTGAAGCTAAATGAATGTATCGCATGGATTTGAACTATCTCGTTTGATTCGTCTGCATTTGAAGCTATATCACTTATATCCCAAGAAATTGAAGATAAATCAATTGTTTCGCATGGATTTGAAGCTAAATCATCTACATCGCATTGACTTGCAGCTAAATCATTTGTCTCGCATGGATTTGAAGCTAACTCGTTTGATTCGTCTGCATTTAAAGATATATCATTTATGTCCCAATTGTATGAAGCTAAATCATTTGTTTCGCATGGATTTGTAGCTAAGCCTCCTACATCGCATTGATTTGCTGCTAAATCATGTGTTTCGCATGGATTTGATGCTAAACCTTCTACATCGCATGGATTTGAAGCTGAACCTTCTACATCGCACTGATTTGAAGCTAAATCACGTGTTTCGCTTGGATACGAAGCTAACCCGTTTGTTTCTCCTGCATTTGAAGCTATATCACTTATATCGCATGTATATGATGCTAAATCAATTATGTCGCATTGCTTTGAAGGTAAGCCTTCTACTTCGCATTGATTTGAAGCTAAATTATGTGTTTCGGTTGAATTTGAACCTAATTCGTTTGTTTCGCATGCAGTTGAAGCTAAATCATGAATAAAACAAGTATTTGATTCCATACTATACGTTTCGCATGGATTTGAAACCTAGCCTTCTACTTCGCATTGATTTGAAGATAAATCATGTGTTTCGAATGGATTTGATGCTAATCCTTCTACTTCGTATTGAGTTGAAGCTAAACCATTTGTTTCGCATTGATCCTAAAATCAGGTTTCTACTTCGCATTGATTAGAAGCAAAATCATGAGTTTCGAATGGATTTGAAGCTAACTCGTTTGTTTAGAATGCAGTTGAAGCTAAATCATGTATATCACATGTATTTGAAGCTAAACCATTTGAATCGCATGGATTTGAAGCTGAACCTTCTACTTCGCATTGATTTGAAGCTGAATCATTTGTTTCGCATGGATTTGGAGCTAAGCCTTCTACTTCGCATTGTTTGAAGCTAGATCATTTGTTTCACTTGGATATGAAGCTAACTCGTTTGTTTCGTCTGCATTTGAAGCTATATCACTTATATCGCAAGTATCTGGACCTAAGTCATTTGGTTCGCTTGGATTTAAAGCTAAGACTTCTACTTCGTATCGGTTTGAAGCTAAATGATATGCATCGCATTGATTTTGAAGCTCACTTGTTTGATTCGTCTGTATTTGAAGCTATATCACTAATATCCCAAGTGTTTGAAGCTAAATCATTTGTTTCGCATGGATTTGAAGCTAAATCGTTTGATTCGTCTGCATTTGAAGCTATATCACTTATATGCCAAGTGTTTGAAGCTAAATCATTTATTTCGCATGGATTTGAAGCTAAACCTTCTGCATCGCATTGCTTTGAAGCTAAGCCTTCTACTTCGCATCGATTTGAAGTTAAATGATATGTATCGAATGGATTTGAAGCTAACTCGTTTGATTCGTCTGCATTTGAAGCTATATCACTTATATCCCAAGTGTTTGAAGCTAAATCATTTGTTTCGCGTGGATTTGAAGATAAAACTTCTACATCGCGTTGATTTGAAGCTAAATCATGTGTTTCGCTTGGATTTGAAGCTAACACGTTTGTTTCGTCTGCATTTGAATCTATATCACTTATATCCCAATTGTTTGAAGCTGAATCATTCGTTTCGCATGGATTTGAAGCTAAACCTTCGACATAGCATTGATTTGAAGCTTAATCATGTGTTTTGTATGGATTTGAAGCTAACTCGTTTGCTTCCCCTGCATTTGAAGCTATATCATTTATATCGCAAGTATTTGAAGCCAAATCATTTGTGTCGCTTGGATTTGAAGCTAAACCTTCTGCATCGCATTGATTTGAAGCTAAATCATGTGTTTTGCATGGATTTGATGCTAACTCGATTGTTTCCCCTGCATTTGAAGCTATATCACTTATATCGCAAGTATCTGAATCTAAATCATTTGTTTCGCATGAATTTGTAGCTAAGCCTTCTACTTCGTATAGATTTGAAGTTAAATGATATGTATCGAATGGATTTGAAGCGAACTCGTTTGATTCGTCTGCATTTGAAGCTATATCACTTATATCCCAAGTGTTTGAAGCTAAATCATTTGTTTCGCGTGGATTTGAAGATAAAACTTCTACATCGCGTTGATTTGAAGCTAAATCATGTGTTTCGCTTGGATTTGAAGCTAACACGTTTGTTTCGTCTGCATTTGAATCTATATCACTTATATCCCAATTGTTTGAAGCTGAATCATTCGTTTCGCATGGATTTGAAGCTAAACCTTCGACATAGCATTGATTTGAAGCTTAATCATGTGTTTTGTATGGATTTGAAGCTAACTCGTTTGCTTCCCCTGCATTTGAAGCTATATCATTTATATCGCAAGTATTTGAAGCCAAATCATTTGTGTCGCTTGGATTTGAAGCTAAACCTTCTGCATCGCATTGATTTGAAGCTAAATCATGTGTTTTGCATGGATTTGATGCTAACTCGATTGTTTCCCCTGCATTTGAAGCTATATCACTTATATCGCAAGTATCTGAATCTAAATCATTTGTTTCGCATGAATTTGTAGCTAAGCCTTCTACTTCGTATAGATTTGAAGTTAAATGACATGTATCGAATGGATTTGAAGCGAACTCGTTTGATTCGTCTGCATTTGAAGCTATATCACTTATATCCCAAGTGTTTGAAGCTAAATCATTTGTTTCGCGTGGATTTGAAGATAAACCTTCTACATCGCGTTGATTTGAAGCTAAATCATGTGTTTCGCTTGGATTTGAAGCTAACTCGTTTGTTTCGTCTGCATTTGAAGCTATATCACCTATATCGCTAGTGTCTGAAGCTAAATCATTTGTTTCGCATGGATTTGAAGCTAAACCTTCTACATCGCATTGATTTGCTGCTAAATCATGTGTTTCGCATGGATTTGATGCTAAACCTTCTACATCGCATGGATTTGAAGCTGAACCTTCTACATCGCACTGATTTGAAGCTAAATCACGTGTTTCGCTTGGATACGAAGCTAACCCGTTTGTTTCTCCTGCATTTGAAGCTATATCACTTATATCGCATGTATATGATGCTAAATCATTTATGTCGCATTGCTTTGAAGCTAAGCCTTCTACTTCGCATTGATTTGAAGCTAAATTATGTGTTTCGGTTGAATTTGAACCTAATTCGTTTGTTTCGCATGCAGTTGAAGCTAAATCATGTATAAACCAAGTATTTGATTCCATACTATACGTTTCGCATGGATTTGAAACCTAGCCTTCTACTTCGCATTGATTTGAAGATAAATCATGTGTTTCGAATGGATTTGATGCTAATCCTTCTACTTCGTATTGAGTTGTAGCTAAACCATTTGTTTCGCATCGATCGTAAAATCAGGTTTCTACTCCGCATTGATTAGAAGCAAAATCATGAGTTTCGAACTGATTTGAAGCTAACTCGTTTGTTTAGAATGCAGTTGAAGCTAAATCATGTATATCACATGTATTTGAAGCTAAACCATTTGTTTCGCCTGGATTCGAAGATCAGCCTTCTACTTCGCATTGATTTGAAGCTAAATCATATGTTTCGCATGGATTTGAAGCCAATTCGTTTGTATCGCCTGCATTTGAAGCTAAATCATGTATATCACAAGTATTTGAAGCTAAGCCATTTGTTTCGCATGGATTCGAAAATAAGCCTTCTACTTTGCATTGATTTGATTCTAAACCATGTTTTTCGCTTGGATTTAAAGCTAACTCGTTTGTTTCGCCTGGATTTGAAGCTAAATCGTGTATATCGCAAGTATTTGGTGCTAAACCATTTGTTTCGCATGGATTCGAAGATAAGCCTCCTACTTCGCATTGATTTGAAGCTAAATGATGTGTTTCGTCTGGATTTGAAGCTAAGCCTTCTACTTCGCTTTGATTTGGAGCTAAATCATGTGTTTCGCATGGATTTGAAGCTAACTCGTTTGTCTCGCATGCTGTTGAGTCTAAATCATGTATATCACAAGTATTTGATGCTGACCAATTTGTTTCGCATGGTTTCGAAGATCAGCCTTCTACTTCGCAATTGATTTGAAGCTAAATCATGTGTCTCGCATGGATTTGAAGCTAACTCGTTAGTATCGCCTGCATTAGTAGCTAAATCATGTATATCACAAGTATTTAAATCTAAACTATATGTTTCGCATGGATTCGAAGATAAGCGTTCTACTTCGCATTGATTTGAAGCTATATCATATGTTTCGCAAGGATTAGAAGCTAAGCCTTCTACTTCGCAATGATTTGAAGCTAAATCATTTCATTCACTTGGATTTGTGGCTAACTCATTTGTTTCGCAAGCATTTGCCAAATCATGTATATCACAAATATTTGAAGCTAAACCATTTGATTCGCATGGATTTGAACTAAGCCTTCTACTTCGCATTGATATGAACCTAAATCACGTTTTTCTCTTGGATTTGAAGCTAACTCGTTTGTTTCGCATGCAGTTGAAGCTACATCATGTATATCACAGGTATTTGAAGCTAAACCATTTGTTTCGCATGGATTCGAAGATAAGCATTCTACTTCGCATTGATTTGAAGCTAAATCATTTCATTCACTTGGATTTGTGGCTAACTCATTTGTTTCGCAAGCATTTGCCAAATCATGTATATCACAAATATTTGAAGCTAAACCATTTGATTCGCATGAATATTATACTAAACCATGTGTTTCGAATGAATTTGAAGCTAAATCATGTGTTTCGGATAGATTTGATGATAAAACTCGATGTGTCGCCAGCATTTGAAGCTAAATCATGTATATCACAAGTATTTGAAGCGAAACCATTTGTTTCGCATGGATTCGAAGATCAGTCTTCTACTTCGCATTGATTTGAAGCAAAATCATATGTTTCGCATGGATTTGAAGCCAATTCGTTTGTATCGCCTGCATTTGAAGCTAAATCATGTATATCACAAGTATTTGAAGCTAAGCCATTTGTTTCGCATGGATTCGAAAATAAGCCTTCTACTTTGCATTGATTTGATTCTAAATCATGTTTTTCGCTTGGATTTAAAGCTAACTCGTTTGTTTCGCCTGGATTTGAAGCTAAATCGTGTATATCGCAAGTATTTGGTGCTAAACCATTTGTTTCGCATGGATTCGAAGATAAGCCTCCTACTTCGCATTGATTTGAAGCTAAATCATGTGTTTCGTCTGGATTTGAAGCTAAGCCTTCTACTTCGCTTTGATTTGAACCTAAATCATGTGTTTCGTATGGATTTGAAGCTAAGCCTTCTACTTCGCTTTGATTTGAACCTAAATCATGTGTTTCGTATGGATTTAGAGCTAACACATTTGTTTCGCACGCAGTTGAAGCCAAATCATGTATAACACAAATATTTGAAGTTAAACCATTTGATTCGCATGGATTTGAAGCTAACCCTCCTACTTCGCATTGATTTGGAGCTAAATCATGTGTTTCGCATGGATTTGAAGCTAACTCGTTTGTCTCGCATGCTGTTGAAGCTAAATCATGTATATCACAAGTATTTGATTCTGACCAATTTGTTTCGCATGGTTTCGAAGATCAGCCTTCTACTTCGCAATTGATTTGAAGCTAAATCATGTGTTTCGCATGGATTTGAAGCTAACTCGTTTGTATCGCCTGCTTTTCAAGCAAAATCATGTATATCACAAGTATTTGAAGCTAAGCCATTTGTTTCGCATGGATTCGAAAATAAGCCTTCTACTTTGCATTGATTTGATTCTAAATCATGTTTTTCGATTGGATTTAAAGCTAACTCGTTTGTTTCGCCTGGATTTGAAGCTAAATCGTGTATATCGCAAGTATTTGGTGCTAAACCATTTGTTTCGCATGGATTCGAAGATAAGCCTCCTACTTCGCATTGATTTGAAGCTAAATGATGTGTTTCGTCTGGATTTGAAGCTAAGCCTTCTACTTCGCTTTGATTTGAAGCTAAATCATGTGTTTCGTATGGATTTAGAGCTAACACATTTGTTTCGCACGCAGTTGAAGCCAAATCATGTATAACACAAATATTTGAAGTTAAACCATTTGATTCGCATGGATTTGATGCTAACCCTCCTACTTCGCATTGATTTGGAGCTAAATCATGTGTTTCGCATGGATTTGAAGCTAACTCGTTTGTCTCGCATGCTGTTGAGTCTAAATCATGTATATCACAAGTATTTGATGCTGACCAATTTGTTTCGCATGGTTTCGAAGATCAGCCTTCTACTTCGCAATTGATTTGAAGCTAAATCATGTGTCTCGCATGGATTTGAAGCTAACTCGTTAGTATCGCCTGCTTTTCAGGCTAAATCATGTATATCTCAAGTATTTGAAGCTAAGCCATTTGTTTCGCATGGATTCGAAGATAAGCATTCTACTTCGCATTGATTTGAAGCTAAATCATTTCATTCACTTGGATTTGTGGCTAACTCATTTGTTTCGCAAGCATTTGCCAAATCATGTATATCACAAATATTTGAAGCTAAACCATTTGATTCGCATGGATTTGAACTAAGCCTTCTACTTCGCATTGATATGAACCTAAATCACGTTTTTCTCTTGGATTTGAAGCTAACTCGTTTGTTTCGCATGCAGTTGAAGCTACATCATGTATATCACAGGTATTTGAAGCTAAACCATTTGTTTCGCATGGATTCGAAGATAAGCATTCTACTTCGCATTGATTTGAAGCTAAATCATTTCATTCACTTGGATTTGTGGCTAACTCATTTGTTTCGCAAGCATTTGCCAAATCATGTATATCACAAATATTTGAAGCTAAACCATTTGATTCGCATGAATATTATACTAAACCATGTGTTTCGAATGAATTTGAAGCTAAATCATGTGTTTCGGATAGATTTGATGATAAAACTCGATGTGTCGCCAGCATTTGAAGCTAAATCATGTATATCACAAGTATTTGAAGCGAAACCATTTGTTTCGCATGGATTCGAAGATCAGTCTTCTACTTCGCATTGATTTGAAGCAAAATCATATGTTTCGCATGGATTTGAAGCCAATTCGTTTGTATCGCCTGCATTTGAAGCTAAATCATGTATATCACAAGTATTTGAAGCTAAGCCATTTGTTTCGCATGGATTCGAAAATAAGCCTTCTACTTTGCATTGATTTGATTCTAAATCATGTTTTTCGCTTGGATTTAAAGCTAACTCGTTTGTTTCGCCTGGATTTGAAGCTAAATCGTGTATATCGCAAGTATTTGGTGCTAAACCATTTGTTTCGCATGGATTCGAAGATAAGCCTCCTACTTCGCATTGATTTGAAGCTAAATCATGTGTTTTACTTGGATTTGAAGCTAAACCTTCTACATCGCGTTGATTTGAAGCTAAATCAAGTGTTTTGCTTGGATTTGAAGCTAACTCGTTTGTTTCGTCTGCATTTGAAGCTATATCACCTATATCGCTAGTATCGGAAGCTAAATCATTTGTTTCGCATGGATTTGAAGCGAAACCTTCTACATCGCATTGATTTGCTGCTAAATCATGTGTTTCGCATGGATTTGATGCTAAACCTTCTACATCGCATGGATTTGAAGCTGAACCTTCTACATCGCACTGATTTGAAGCTAAATCACGTGTTTCGCTTGGATACGAAGCTAACCCGTTTGTTTCTCCTGCATTTGAAGCTATATCACTTATATCGCATGTATATGATGCTAAATCATTTATGTCGCATTGCTTTGAAGCTAAGCCTTCTACTTCGCATTGATTTGAAGCTAAATTATGTGTTTCGGTTGAATTTGAACCTAATTCGTTTGTTTCGCATGCAGTTGAAGCTAAATCATGTATAAAACAAGTATTTGATTCCATACTATACGTTTCGAATGGATTTGAAACCTAGCCTTCTACTTCGCATTGATTTGAAGATAAATCATGTGTTTCGAATGGATTTGATGCTAATCCTTCTACTTCGTATTGAGTTGAAGCTAAACCATTTGTTTCGCATCGATCCTAAAATCAGGTTTCTACTTCGCATTGATTAGAAACAAAATCATGAGTTTCAAATGGATTTGAAGCTGACTCGTTTGTTTAGAATGCAGTTGAAGCTAAATCATGTATATCACATGTATTTGAAGCTAAACCATTTGAATCGCATGGATTTGAAGCTGAACCTTCTACTTCGCATTGATTTGAAGCTGAATCATTTGTTCCGCATGAATTTGAAGCTGAATCATTTGTTCCGCATGAATTTGAAGCTAACCCGTTTGTTTCATATGCAGTTGAAGCTAAATGATGTATATCAAAAGTATTTGAAGCTGAACTATTTGTTTCGCATGGATTCGAAGCTAAACCTTCTAAATCGCATTGATTTGAAGCTAAATCATGTGATTCGCTTGGATTTGAAGCTGACTCGTTTGTTTCGTCTGCATTTGAAGTTATGTCACTTATATCGCAAGTATTTGAAGCCAAATCAATTGTGTCGCATGGATTTGAATCAAAACATTCTGCATCTCATTGATTTGAAGCTAAATCACGTGTTCCGCTTGGATTTGAAGCTAAACCTTCTACATCGCATTGATTTGACGCTAAATCATGTGTTTCGCATGGATTTGAATCTAACTCGTTTCTTTCGTCTGCATTTGAAGCTATATCACTTATATCGCAAGTATCTGAACCTAAATCATTCGTTTCGCATGGATTTGAAGCTGACTCGTTAGTTTTGCCTGCATGTGAAGCTATATCACCTACATCCCAAGTGTTTGAAGCTCGATCATTTGCTTCGCAAAGATTTGAAGCTAATCCTTCTAGATCGCATTGATTTCAAGCTAAATCATGTGTTTCGCTTGGATTTGAAGCTAAACCTCCTGCATCGCATTGATTTGAAGCTTAATCATATGTTTTGCATGGATTTTATGCTAACTCGTTTGTTTGCCCTGCATTAGAAGCTATATCACTTATATCGCAAGTATCTGAATCTAAATCATTTGTTTCGCATGAATTTGAAGTTAAGCCTTCTACTCCGTACCGATTTGATGCTAAATGATATGTATCGCATCGATTTTTAAGCTAACTCGTTTGATTCGTCTGCATTTGAAGCTATATCACTTATATCCTAATTGTTTGAAGCTAAATCATTTGTTTCGCATGGATTTGAAGCTAAGCCTTCTACTTCGCATTGATTTGAAGCTAAATCATGTGTTTCGCATGGATTTGAAGCTAACTCGTTTGTTTCGCATGCAGTTGAAGCTGAATCATGCATATCACAAGTATTTGAAGCTAAACCATTTGTTTAGTATGGATTTGAGGGTACTCCTTCTACATTGAATTGATTTGAAGCTAAATCACGTGTTCCGCTTGGATTTGAAGCTAAACCTTCTACATCGCATTGATTTGACGCTAAATCATGTGTTTCGCTTGGATTTGAATCTAACTCATTTCGTTCGTCTCCATTTGAAGCTATATTACTTATATCGCAAGTATCTGAACCTAAATCATTTGTTTCTCATGGATTTCAAGATAAGCCTTCTACCTCGTATTGATTTGAAGCTAAATCATGTGTTTCGCATGGATTTGAAGCTAAAACTTCTACATCCCATTTATTTGCGGCTAAATCATGTGTTTCGCTTGTATTTGAAGCTAGCTCGTTTGTTTCGTCTGCATTGGAAGCTATATCACTTATATCGCAAGTGTTTGAAGCTCAATAATTTGTCTCGCATGGATTTCAAGCTAAACCTTCTACATCGCATTGATTTGAAGCTAAATCATGTGTTCCGGTTGGATTTGAAGCTAAACATTCTACATCCCATTGATTTGCAGCTAAATCATGGGTTTCACATGGATTTGAAGCTAATTCGTTTGATGCGCATGCAGTTGAATCTAAATAACGTATATCACAAGTATTTGTAGCTAAACCATTTATTTCGCATGGATTTGAAGCTAAACATTCTACATCGCACAGATTAAAGCTAAATCATTTGTTTAGCTTGGATATGAAGCTAACTCGTTTGTTTCGTCTGCATATGAAGCTATATCACTTATATCGCTAGTATCTGAAGCTAAATCATTTGTTTCGCATGGATTTGAAGCTAAACATTCTACATCCCATTGATTTGCTGCTAAATCATGGGTTTCACATGGATTTAAAGCTAATTCGTTTGTTGCGCATGCAGTTGAATCTAAATAACGTATATCACAAGTATTTGTAGCTAAACAATTTATTTCGCATGGATTTGAAGCTAAACATTCTACATCGCACTGATTAAAGCTAAATCATGTGTTTCGCTTGGATATGAAGCTAACTCGTTTGTTGCCCCTGCATTTGAAGCTATATCACTTATATCCCAAGCGTTTGAAACTAAATCATTTGTTTTGCATGGATTTGGAGCTTAATCTTCTACATCGCATGGATTTGCAGCTAAATCATGTGTTTCGCATGGATTTGAATGCTGACTCGTTAATTTCGCCTGCATTTGAAGCTATATCACTTATATCCCAAGTGTTTGAAGGTAAATCATTTGTTTCGCATGGATTTGAAGCTAAACCTTCTACATCGCATTGACTTGCAGCTAAATCGTGTGTTTCGCATGGATTTAAAGCTAACTCGTTTCTTTCCCCTGCATTGGAAGCTATATCACTTATATCGCAAGTATCTGAAGCTAAATCATTTGTTTCTCATGGATTTCAAGATAAGCCTTCTACATCGCATTGATTTGAAGCTAAATCATGTGTTTCGCTTGTATTTGAAGCCAGCTCGTTTGTTTCGCCTGCATTGGAAGCTATATCACTTATATTCCAAGTGTTTGAAGGTAAATCATTTGTTTCGCATGGATTTGAAGCTAAACCTTCTACATCGCATTGATTTGCAGCTAAATCATGTGTTTCGCATGGATTTGAAGCTAACTCGTTTGTTTCGCCTGCATTGGAAGCTATATCACTTATATCGCAAGTATCTGAAGCTAAATCATTTGTGTCGCATGGATTTGAAGCTAAACCTTCTACATCGCATTAATTTGCAGCTAAATCATGTGTTACGCGTGGAATTGTAGGTAACTCGTTTGTTTCGCATGCAGTTAATGCTAAATCCTGTAGGTCACAAGTATCAGAAGCTAAACCACTTGTTTCGCAGGATTTTCAATCTAAACCATGTGTTTCGCATGAATTTGAACCTAAATCTTGTCTTTCGCATTTATTTGAAGCTTAATCATGTGTTTCGCTTGAACATGAATATTAACTCGTTCGTTTCGTCTGCATTTGAAGCTATATCACTTATATCGCACGTATCTGAAGCTAAATCGCTTGTGTCGCATGGATTTGTAGCTAAACCTTCTACATCGCATTGATATGCAGCTAAATCATGTGCTTCGCATGGATTTGAAGCTAACTCGTTTGATTCGTCTATATTTGAAGCTATATCACTTATATCGCAAGTATATGAAGCCAAATCATTTGTTCTGCACGGATACGAAGCTAAGGCTTCTACTTCGCATTGATTTGAAGCTAAATCATTTGTTTTGCATATATTTGAAGCTAACTCGTTTGATTCCCCTGCATTTGAATCTGTACCACTTTTATCGCAAGTTTCTGATGCTGAATCATTTGTTTCGCATGGATTTGAAGCTACGTCTTCTACTTCGCATTGATTTGTATCTGAATCATGTGTTTCGCATGGATTTGAAGCTAACTCGTTTGTTTCGCCTGCATTTGAAGCTAAATCATGTATATCTCAAGTATTTGAAGCTAAACAATTTGTTTGGCATGGATTTGTAGATAAGCCTTCTACTTCGCATTGATTTTAAGCTAAATCATGTGTTTCGCATGGATTTTAATGCTGACTCGTTAATTTCGCCTGCATTTGAAGCTATATCACTTATATCTCAAGTGTTTGAAGCTAAATCATTTGTTTCGCATGGATTTGAAGCTAAAACTTCTACACCGCATTGATTTGCAGTTAAATCATGTGTTTCACTTGGATTTGAAGCTAACTCGTTAGTTTTGCTGCATTGGAAGCTATATCACCTATATCCCAAGTGTTTGAAGCTCAATCATTTGCTTCGCAAGTATTTGAAGCTAATCCTTCTACATCGCATTGATTTCAAGCTTAATCATGTGTTTCACTTGGATTTGAAGCTAAACCTTCTACAACGCATTGATTTGAAGCTAAATCATGTGTTTCGCTTGGATTTGAAGCTAAATCTTCTACATCGCATTGATTAGCATCTAAAGCATGTGTTTCGCATGGAGTTGAAGCTAAACCTTCTACATAGAATTGTTTAGAAGCTTAGTCATGTGTTTTGCATGGGTTTGAAGCTAACTCGTTTGTTTCCCCTGCATTTATAGCTGTATCACTTATATCGCAAGTATCTGGTGCTAAATCATTTGTTTCGCATGGATTAGAAGCTACACCTTCTACATCGCATTGATTTGCAGCTAAATCATGTGTTTCGCTTGGATTTGAAGCTAAACCTTCTACATCGCATTGATTTGAAGCTAAATCATGTGTGTCGCTTGTATTTGAAGCTAACTCGATTGTTTCGTCTGCATTGGAAGCTATATCACTTATATCCCAAGTGTTTGAAGGTAAATCATTTGTTTCGCATGGATTTGAAGCTAAACCTTCTACATCGCATTGATTTGCAGCTAAATCATGTGTTTCGCATGGATTTAAAGCTAACTCGTTTCTTTCCCCTGCATTGGAAGCTATATCACTTACATCGCAAGTATCTGAAGCTAAATCATTTGTTTCTCATGGATTTCAAGATAAGCCTTCTACATCGCATTGATTTGAAGCTAAATCATGTGTTTCGCTTGTATTTGAAGCCAGCTCGTTTGTTTCGCCTGCATTGGAAGCTATATCACATATATCCCAAGTGTTTGAAGGTAAATCATTTGTGTCGCATGGATTTGAAGCTAAACCTTCTACATCGCATTAATTTGCAGCTTAATCATGTGTTACGCGTGGAATTGAAGCTAACTCGTTTGATTCGTCTATATTTGAAGCTATATCACTTATATCGCAAGTATATGAAGCCAAATCATTTGTTCCGCACGGATACGAAGCTAAGGCTTCTACTTCGCATTGATTTGAAGCTAAATCATTTGTTTTGCATATATTTGAAGCTAACTCGTTTGATTCCCCTGCATTTGAATCTGTACCACTTTTATCGCAAGTTTCTGATGCTGAATCATGTGTTTCGCATGGATTTGAAGCTAACTCGTTTGTTTCGCCTGCATTTGAAGCTAAATCATGTATATCTCAAGTATTTGAAGCTAAACCATTTGTTTGGCATGGATTTGTAGATAAGCCTTCTACTTCGCATTGATTTTAAGCTAAATCATGTGTTTCGCATGGATTTGAAGCACGTTTGTTTCGCACACAGTTGAACCTAAATCATGTATAAAACAAGTATTTGAAGCTAAAGTATTCGTTTCTAATGGATTTGAAACTAAGCTTTTTACTTCACATTGATTTGATGCTAAATCATGTCTTTCGCTTGCATTTGAAGCTAACTCGTTTGTTTCGCATGTAGTTGAAGCTAAATCATGTATATCACAAGTATTTGGAGCAGAACCTCTTGATTCGCTTGGATTTGAAACTAATCCTTCTACTTCGCATTGATTTGAAGCTGAATCATGTGTTTCGCTTGAATTTGAAGATAGGACGCTTGTTACGCATGCAGTTGAAGCTAAATCATGTATATCACAAGTATTTGAAGCTAAACCATTTGTTTCGCTTGGATTTGAAGGTTCTCCTTCTACTTCGCATTGATTTTAAGCTAAATCATGTGTTTCGCATGGATTTGAAGCTAACTCGTTTGTTTGGTATGCAGTTGAAGCTAAATCGTGTATATCTCAAGAATTTGAAGCTAAATCTTTCTGATTCCCATGGATTTGAAGCTAAGCCTTCTCCTTCGCATTGATTTGAAGCTAAATCATTCGTGTCGCATGGATTTGAAGCTAACTCGTTTGTTTCGCATGCAGTTGAAGCTGAATCATGCATATCACAAGTATTTGAAGCTAAACCATTTGATTCGCATGGATTTGAAGCTAAGCCTTCTACTTCGCAATGATTTGAAGATAAATCATGTGTTCCACATGGATTTGAAGCTAACTCGTTTGTTTGGCATGCAGTTGAAGCTAAATCATGTTTAAAACAAGTATTTGAAGCTAAGCTATTCGTTTCGCATGGATTTGAAACTAAGCCTTCTACTTCGCATTGATTTGAAGCTAAATCTTATCTTTCGCTTGGATTTGAAGCTGAATCATGTGTTTCGCTTGAATTTGAAGATAGGACGTTTGTTACGCATGCAGTTGAAGCTAAATCATGTATATCACAAGTATTTGAAGCTAAACCATTTGTTTCGTATGGATTTGAAGGTACTCCTTCTACTATGAATTGATTTGAAGCTAAATCACGTGTTCCGCTTGGATTTGAAGCTAAACCTTCTACATCGCATTGATTTGACGCTAAATCATGTGTTTCGCTTGGATTTGAATCTATCCCGTTTCTTTCGTCTCCATTTGAAGCTATATTACTTATATCGCAAGTATCTGAACCTAAATCTTTTGTTTCTCATGGACTTCAAGATAAGCCTTCCACCTCGTATTGATTTGAAGCTAAATCATGTGTTTCGCATGGATTTGAAGCTAAGCCTTCTACTTCGTATCGATTTTAAGTTAAATGAAAATGTATCGCATGGATTTTGAAGCTAACTCGTTTGATTCGTCTGCATTTGAAGCTATATCACTTATATCCCAATTGTTTGAAGCTGAATCATATGTTTCGCATGGATTTGAAGCTAAAACTTCTACATCGCATTTATTTGCGGCTAAATCATGTGTTTCGCTTGTATTTGAAGCTAGCTCGTTTGTTTCGTCTGCATTGGAAGCTATATCACTTATATCGCAAGTGATATATACTTATATCGCAAGAAGCTCAATAATTTGTCTCGCATGGATTTCAAGCTAGACCTTCTACATCGCATTGATTTGAAGCTAAATCATGTGTTCCGCTTGGATTTGAAGCTAAACATTCTACATCCCATTGATTTGCAGCTAAATCATGGGTTTCACATGGATTTGAAGCTAATTCGTTTGTTGCGCATGCAGTTGAATCTAAATAACGTATATCACAAGTATTTGTAGCTAAACAATTTATTTCGCATGGATTTGAAGCTAAACATTCTACATCGCACTGATTAAAGCTAAATCATGTGTTTCGCTTGCATATGAAGCTAACTCGTTTGATTCGTCTGCATACGAAGCTATATCACTTATATCGTTACTATCTGAAGCTAAATCATTTGTTTCGCATGGATTTGAAGCTAAACATTCTACATCCCATTGATTTGCTGCTAAATCCTGGGTTTCACATGGATTTGAAGCTAATTCGTTTGTTGCGCATGCAGTTGAATCTAAATAACGTATATCACAAGTATTTGTAGCTAAACAATTTATTTCGCATGGATTTGAAGCTAAACATTCTACATCGCACTGATTAAAGCTATATCATGTGTTTCGCTTGGATATGAAGCTAACTCGTTTGTTTCGTCTGCATACGAAGCTATATCACTTATATCGCTAGTATCTGAAGCTAAATCATTTGTTTCGCATGGACTTGAAGCTTATTCTTCTACATCGCATGGATTTGCAGCTAAATCATGTGTTTCGCATGGATTTGAATGCTGACTCGTTAATTCCGCCTGCATTTTAAGAAATATCACTTATATCTCAAGTGTTTGATGCTAAATCATTTGTTTCGCATGGATTTGAAGCTACACCTTCTACATCACATTGATTTGAAGCTAAATGAAATGTATCGCATGGATTTGAAGCTAACTCGTTTGATTCGTCAGCATTTGAAGCTATATCACTTATATCCCAATTGTTTGAAGCTAAATCATTTGTTTCGCATGGATTTGAATCTAAACCTTCTACATCGCATTGATTTGAAGCTAAATCATGTGATTCGCTTGGATTTGAAGCCAACTCGTTTGCTTCGGCTGCATTTGAAGCTATATCACTTATATCTCAATTGTTTGAAGCTAAATCATTTGTTTCGCATGGATTTGAATCTAAACCTTCTGCACAGGCATTGATTTGAAGCTAAATCGTGTGTTTTGCATGGATTTGATGCTAACTCGTTACTTTCGACGGCATATGAAGCTATATCACTTATATCGCAAGTATCTGAATCTAAATCATTTGTTTCGCATGGATTTGAAGCTGAGCCTTCTACTTCGTGTCGATTTGAAGTTAAAGGATATGTACCGCATGGATTTTGAAGCTAACTTGTTTGATTCGTCAGCATTTGAAGCTATATCACTTATATCCCAATTGTTTGAAGCTAAATCATTTGTTTCGCATGGATTTGAAGCTAAACCTTCTGCATAGCATTGATTTGAAGCTAAAACATGTGATTCGCTTGGATTTGAAGCCAACTCGTTTGCTTCGGCTGCATTTGAAGCTATATCACTTATATCTCAATTGTTTGAAGCTAAATCATTTGTTTCGCATGGATTTGAAGCTAAACCTTCTGCACAGGCATTGATTTGAAGCTATATCGTGTGTTTTGCATGGATTTGATGCTAACTCGTTAGTTTCGACGGCATTTGAAGCTATATCACTTATATCGCAAGTATCTGAATCTAAATCATTTGTTTCGCATGGATTTGAAGCTAAGCCTTCTACTTCGTATCGATTTGAAGTTAAATGATATGTATCGCATGGATTTTGAAGCTAACTCGTTTGATTCGTCAGCATTTGAAGCTATATCACTTATATCCCAATTGTTTGAAGCTAAATCATTTGTTTCGAATAGATTTGAATCTAAACCTTCTACATCGCATTGATTTGAAGCTAAATCATGTGATTAGCTTGTATTTGAAGCTAACTGGTTTGCTTCGGTTGCATTTAAAGCTATATCACTCATATCTCAATTGTTTGAAGCTAAATCATTTGTTTCGCATGGATTTGAAGCAAAACCTTCTGCACAGGCATTGAATTGAAGCTAAATCATGTGTTTCGCATGGATTTGAAGCTAACTCGTTAGTTTCGCCTGAATTTGAAACTAGATCATGTTTATCACAAGTATCAAAAAGTAAGCCATTTGTTTCGTTAGAATATGTAGCTGAACCATGTGTTTCGCGTGAATTTCAAGCTAAATCATCTGTTTCGCATGGCTTTAATGCTAACTCGTTTCTTTCGCCTGCATTTGAAGCTATATCACATACATCGCAAGTATTGAAGCTAAATCATTTGTTCCGCATGGATTTCTAGCTAAGCCTTTCACTTCGCATTGATTTGAAGCTAAATGATGTGCCTCGCATCGATTTGAAGCCCACTCGGTTGTTTCGGTTGCATTTGAAGCTATATCACATATATCGCAAGTATCTGATGCTAAATCATTTGTTTCGCATGGATTTGAAGCTAAGCCTTCTACTTCGCATTGATTTGAAGCTAAATCAGTTGTTTCGCATAGATTTGGAGCAAACTCGTTGGTATCTCCAGCATTTGAAGCTATATCACTTATATCGCAAGTATGTGATGCTAAATCATTTGTTTCGCATGCATTTGAAGCTAAGCCTTCAACTTCGCATTGAATTGAAGCTAAATCATGTGTTTCGCATGGATTTGAAGCTAACTCGTTTGTTCTTCGTTCATTTGAATCTATATCACTTATATCGCAAGTATCTGAATTTAAATCATTTGATTCGCATGGATTTGAAGCTAAACCTTCTACATCGCATTGATCTTCAGCTAAATCATGTGTTTCGCATGGATTTGAAGCAAACTCGTTTGTTTCGAATGCATTTGAAGCTATATCACTCATATCGCAAGTATCTGATGCTAAATCATTGGTTTCGCATGGATTTGAAGCTAACTCGTTTGTTCTTCGTGCATTTGAATCTATATCACTTATATCGCAAGTATCTGAATTTAAATCATTTGATTCGCATGGATTTGAAGCTAAACCTTCTACATCGCATTGATCTTCAGCTAAATCATGTGATTCGCTTGGATTTGAAGCTAACTGGTTTGCTTCGGCTGCATTTAAAGCTATATCACTCATATCTCAATTGTTTGAAGCTAAATCATTTGTTTCGCATGGATTTGAAGCAAAACCTTCTGAACAGGCATTGATTTGAAGCTATATCGTGTGTTTTGCATGGATTTGATGCTAACTCGTTAGTTTCGACGGCATTTGAAGCTATATCACTTATATCGCAAGTATCTGAATCTAAATCATTTGTTTCGCATGGATTTGAAGGTAAGCCTTCTACTTCGTATCGATTTGAAGTTAAATGATATGTATCGCATGGATTTTGAAGCTAACTCGTTTGATTCGTCAGCATTTGAAGCTATATCACTTATATCCCAATTGTTTGAAGCTAAATCATTTGTTTCGCATGGATTTGAATCTAAACCTTCTACATCGCATTGATTTGAAGCTAAATCATGTGATTCGCTTGGATTTGAAGCCAACTCGTTTGCTTCGGCTGCATTTGAAGCTATATCACTTATATCTCAATTGTTTGAAGCTAAATCATTTGTTTCGCATGGATTTGAAGCAAAACCTTCTGCACAGGCATTGATTTGAAGCTAAATCGTGTGTTTTGCATGGATTTTGATGCTAACTCGTTAGTTTCGACGGCATTTGAAGGTATATCACTTATATCGCAAGTATCTGAATCTAAATCATTTGTTTCGCATGGATTTGAAGCTAAGCCTTCTACTTCGTGTCGATTTGAAGTTAAATGATATGTATCGCATGGATTTTGAAGCTAACTCGTTTGATTCGTCAGCATTTGAAGCTATATCACTTATATCCCAATTGTTTGAAGCTAAATCATTTGTTTCGCATGGATTTGAAGCTAAACATTCTACATCGCACTGATTAAAGCTAAATCATGTGTTTCGCTTGCATATGAAGCTAACTCGTTTGATTCGCCTGCATACGAAGCTATATCACTTATATCGTTACTATCTGAAGCTAAATCATTTGTTTCGCATGGATTTGAAGCTAAACATTCTACATCCCATTGATTTGCTGCTAAATCCTGGGTTTCACATGGATTTGAAGCTAATTCGTTTGTTGCGCATGCAGTTGAATCTAAATAACGTATATCACAAGTATTTGTAGCTAAACAATTTATTTCGCATGGATTTGAAGCTAAACATTCTACATCGCACTGATTAAAGCTAAATCATGTGTTTCGCTTGGATATGAAGCTAACTCGTTTGTTTCGTCTGCATACGAAGCTATATCACTTATATCGCTAGTATCTGAAGCTAAATCATTTGTTTCGCATGGACTTGAAGCTTATTCTTCTACATCGCATGGATTTGCAGCTAAATCATGTGTTTCGCATGGATTTGAATGCTGACTCGTTAATTCCGCCTGCATTTTAAGAAATATCACTTATATCTCAAGTGTTTGATGCTAAATCATTTGTTTCGCATGGATTTGAAGCTACACCTTCTACATCACATTGATTTGAAGCTAAATGAAATGTATCGCATGGATTTGAAGCTAACTCGTTTGATTCGTCAGCATTTGAAGCTATATCACTTATATCCCAATTGTTTGAAGCTAAATCATTTGTTTCGCATGGATTTGAATCTAAACCTTCTACATCGCATTGATTTGAAGCTAAATCATGTGATTCGCTTGGATTTGAAGCCAACTCGTTTGCTTCGGCTGCATTTGAAGCTATATCACTTATATCTCAATTGTTTGAAGCTAAATCATTTGTTTCGCATGGATTTGAATCTAAACCTTCTGCACAGGCATTGATTTGAAGCTAAATCGTGTGTTTTGCATGGATTTGATGCTAACTCGTTAGTTTCGACGGCATTTGAAGCTATATCACTTATATCGCAAGTATCTGAATCTAAATCATTTGTTTCGCATGGAATTGAAGCTGAGCCTTCTACTTCGTGTCGATTTGAAGTTAAAGGATATGTACCGCATGGATTTTGAAGCTAACTTGTTTGATTCGTCAGCATTTGAAGCTATATCACTTATATCCCAATTGTTTGAAGCTAAATCATTTGTTTCGCATGGATTTGAAGCTAAACCTTCTGCATAGCATTGATTTGAAGCTAAAACATGTGATTCGCTTGGATTTGAAGCCAACTCGTTTGCTTCGGCTGCATTTGAAGCTATATCACTTATATCTCAATTGTTTGAAGCTAAATCATTTGTTTCGCATGGATTTGAAGCTAAACCTTCTGCACAGGCATTGATTTGAAGCTATATCGTGTGTTTTGCATGGATTTGATGCTAACTCGTTAGTTTCGACGGCATTTGAAGCTATATCACTTATATCGCAAGTATCTGAATCTAAATCATTTGTTTCGCATGGATTTGAAGCTAAGCCTTCTACTTCGTATCGATTTGAAGTTAAATGATATGTATCGCATGGATTTTGAAGCTAACTCGTTTGATTCGTCAGCATTTGAAGCTATATCACTTATATCCCAATTGTTTGAAGCTAAATCATTTGTTTCGAATAGATTTGAATCTAAACCTTCTACATCGCATTGATTTGAAGCTAAATCATGTGATTAGCTTGTATTTGAAGCTAACTGGTTTGCTTCGGTTGCATTTAAAGCTATATCACTCATATCTCAATTGTTTGAAGCTAAATCATTTGTTTCGCATGGATTTGAAGCAAAACCTTCTGCACAGGCATTGAATTGAAGCTAAATCATGTGTTTCGCATGGATTTGAAGCTAACTCGTTAGTTTCGCCTGAATTTGAAACTAGATCATGTTTATCACAAGTATCAAAAAGTAAGCCATTTGTTTCGTTAGAATATGTAGCTGAACCATGTGTTTCGCATGAATTTCAAGCTAAATCATCTGTTTCGCATGGCTTTAATGCTAACTCGTTTCTTTCGCCTGCATTTGAAGCTATATCACATACATCGCAAGTATTGAAGCTAAATCATTTGTTCCGCATGGATTTCTAGCTAAGCCTTTCACTTCGCATTGATTTGAAGCTAAATGATGTGCCTCGCATCGATTTGAAGCCCACTCGGTTGTTTCGGTTGCATTTGAAGCTATATCACATATATCGCAAGTATCTGATGCTAAATCATTTGTTTCGCATGGATTTGAAGCTAAGCCTTCTACTTCGCATTGATTTGAAGCTAAATCAGTTGTTTCGCATAGATTTGGAGCAAACTCGTTGGTATCTCCAGCATTTGAAGCTATATCACTTATATCGCAAGTATGTGATGCTAAATCATTTGTTTCGCATGCATTTGAAGCTAAGCCTTCAACTTCGCATTGAATTGAAGCTAAATCATGTGTTTCGCATGGATTTGAAGCTAACTCGTTTGTTCTTCGTTCATTTGAATCTATATCACTTATATCGCAAGTATCTGAATTTAAATCATTTGATTCGCATGGATTTGAAGCTAAACCTTCTACATCGCATTGATCTTCAGCTAAATCATGTGTTTCGCATGGATTTGAAGCAAACTCGTTTGTTTCGAATGCATTTGAAGCTATATTACTCATATCGCAAGTATCTGATGCTAAATCATTGGTTTCGCATGGATTTGAAGCTAAACCTACTACATCGCGTTGATTTGCTGCTAAATCATGTGTTTCGGATGGATTTCAAGCTAACTCGTTTGTTTCGTCTGCATTTGAAGCTATATCACTTATATCGCAAGTATCTGAAGCTAAATCATTGGTTTCGCATGGATTTGAAGCTAAGCCTTCTACTTCGTATCGATTTAAAGATAAATGAAATGTATCGCATGGATTTGAAGCTGACTCGTTTGATTCCTCTGCATTTAAAGCTATATCACTTATATCCCAAGGGTTTGAAGCTAAATCAATTGTTTCGCATGGATTTGAAGCTAAACCTTCTACATGGCATTGATTTGAAGCTAAATCATGTGTTTCGCTTGGATTTGAAGCTAAACCTTCTACATCGCATTGATTTGACGCTAAATCATGTGTTTCGCTTGGATTTGAATCTATCCCGTTTCTTTCGTCTCCATTTGAAGCTATATTACTTATATCGCAAGTATCTGAACCTAAATCTTTTGTTTCTCATGGACTTCAAGATAAGCCTTCCACCTCGTATTGATTTGAAGCTAAATCATGTGTTTCGCATGGATTTGATGCTAAGCCTTCTACTTCGTATCGATTTTAAGTTAAATGAAAATGTATCGCATGGATTTTGAAGCTAACTCGTTTGATTCGTCTGCATTTGAAGCTATATCACTTATATCCCAATTGTTTGAAGCTGAATCATTTGTTTCGCATGGATTTGAAGCTAAAACTTCTACATCGCATTTATTTGCGGCTAAATCATGTGTTTCGCTTGTATTTGAAGCTAGCTCGTTTGTTTCGTCTGCATTGGAAGCTATATCACTTATATCGCAAGTGTTTGAAGCTCAATAATTTGTCTCGCATGGATTTCAAGCTAGACCTTCTACATCGCATTGATTTGAAGCTAAATCATGTGTTCCGCTTGGATTTGAAGCTAAACATTCTACATCCCATTGATTTGCAGCTAAATCATGGGTTTCACATGGATTTGAAGCTAATTCGTTTGTTGCGCATGCAGTTGAATCTAAATAACGTATATCACAAGTATTTGTAGCTAAACAATTTATTTCGCATGGATTTGAAGCTAAACATTCTACATCGCACTGATTAAAGCTAAATCATGTGTTTCGCTTGCATATGAAGCTAACTCGTTTGATTCGTCTGCATACGAAGCTATATCACTTATATCGTTACTATCTGAAGCTAAATCATTTGTTTCGCATGGATTTGAAGCTAAACATTCTACATCCCATTGATTTGCTGCTAAATCCTGGGTTTCACATGGATTTGAAGCTAATTCGTTTGTTGCGCATGCAGTTGAATCTAAATAACGTATATCACAAGTATTTGTAGCTAAACAATTTATTTCGCATGGATTTGAAGCTAAACATTCTACATCGCACTGATTAAAGCTAAATCATGTGTTTCGCTTGGATATGAAGCTAACTCGTTTGTTTCGTCTGCATACGAAGCTATATCACTTATATCGCTAGTATCTGAAGCTAAATCATTTGTTTCGCATGGACTTGAAGCTTATTCTTCTACATCGCATGGATTTGCAGCTAAATCATGTGTTTCGCATGGATTTGAATGCTGACTCGTTAATTCCGCCTGCATTTTAAGAAATATCACTTATATCTCAAGTGTTTGATGCTAAATCATTTGTTTCGCATGGATTTGAAGCTACACCTTCTACATCACATTGATTTGAAGCTAAATGAAATGTATCGCATGGATTTGAAGCTAACTCGTTTGATTCGTCAGCATTTGAAGCTATATCACTTATATCCCAATTGTTTGAAGCTAAATCATTTGTTTCGCATGGATTTGAATCTAAACCTTCTACATCGCATTGATTTGAAGCTAAATCATGTGATTCGCTTGGATTTGAAGCCAACTCGTTTGCTTCGGCTGCATTTGAAGCTATATCACTTATATCTCAATTGTTTGAAGCTAAATCATTTGTTTCGCATGGATTTGAATCTAAACCTTCTGCACAGGCATTGATTTGAAGCTAAATCGTGTGTTTTGCATGGATTTGATGCTAACTCGTTAGTTTCGACGGCATTTGAAGCTATATCACTTATATCGCAAGTATCTGAATCTAAATCATTTGTTTCGCATGGATTTGAAGCTGAGCCTTCTACTTCGTGTCGATTTGAAGTTAAAGGATATGTACCGCATGGATTTTGAAGCTAACTTGTTTGATTCGTCAGCATTTGAAGCTATATCACTTATATCCCAATTGTTTGAAGCTAAATCATTTGTTTCGCATGGATTTGAAGCTAAACCTTCTGCATAGCATTGATTTGAAGCTAAAACATGTGATTCGCTTGGATTTGAAGCCAACTCGTTTGCTTCGGCTGCATTTGAAGCTATATCACTTATATCTCAATTGTTTGAAGCTAAATCATTTGTTTCGCATGGATTTGAAGCTAAACCTTCTGCACAGGCATTGATTTGAAGCTATATCGTGTGTTTTGCATGGATTTGATGCTAACTCGTCAGTTTCGACGGCATTTGAAGCTATATCACTTATATCGCAAGTATCTGAATCTAAATCATTTGTTTCGCATGGATTTGAAGCTAAGCCTTCTACTTCGTATCGATTTGAAGTTAAATGATATGTATCGCATGGATTTTGAAGCTAACTCGTTTGATTCGTCAGCATTTGAAGCTATATCACTTATATCCCAATTGTTTGAAGCTAAATCATTTGTTTCGAATAGATTTGAATCTAAACCTTCTACATCGCATTGATTTGAAGCTAAATCATGTGATTAGCTTGTATTTGAAGCTAACTGGTTTGCTTCGGTTGCATTTAAAGCTATATCACTCATATCTCAATTGTTTGAAGCTAAATCATTTGTTTCGCATGGATTTGAAGCAAAACCTTCTGCACAGGCATTGAATTGAAGCTAAATCATGTGTTTCGCATGGATTTGAAGCTAACTCGTTAGTTTCGCCTGAATTTGAAACTAGATCATGTTTATCACAAGTATCAAAAAGTAAGCCATTTGTTTCGTTAGAATATGTAGCTGAACCATGTGTTTCGCATGAATTTCAAGCTAAATCATCTGTTTCGCATGGCTTTAATGCTAACTCGTTTCTTTCGCCTGCATTTGAAGCTATATCACATACATCGCAAGTCTTGAAGCTAAATCATTTGTTCCGCATGGATTTCTAGCTAAGCCTTTCACTTCGCATTGATTTGAAGCTAAATGATGTGCCTCGCATCGATTTGAAGCCCACTCGGTTGTTTCGGTTGCATTTGAAGCTATATCACATATATCGCAAGTATCTGATGCTAAATCATTTGTTTCGCATGGATTTGAAGCTAAGCCTTCTACTTCGCATTGATTTGAAGCTAAATCAGTTGTTTCGCATAGATTTGGAGCAAACTCGTTGGTATCTCCAGCATTTGAAGCTATATCACTTATATCGCAAGTATGTGATGCTAAATCATTTGTTTCGCATGCATTTGAAGCTAAGCCTTCAACTTCGCATTGAATTGAAGCTAAATCATGTGTTTCGCATGGATTTGAAGCTAACTCGTTTGTTCTTCGTTCATTTGAATCTATATCACTTATATCGCAAGTATCTGAATTTAAATCATTTGATTCGCATGGATTTGAAGCTAAACCTTCTACATCGCATTGATCTTCAGCTAAATCATGTGTTTCGCATGGATTTGAAGCAAACTCGTTTGTTTCGAATGCATTTGAAGCTATATCACTCATATCGCAAGTATCTGATGCTAAATCATTGGTTTCGCATGGATTTGAAGCTAACTCGTTTGTTCTTCGTGCATTTGAATCTATATCACTTATATCGCAAGTATCTGAATTTAAATCATTTGATTCGCATGGATTTGAATCTAAACCTTCTACATCGCATTGATTTGAAGCTAAATCATGTGATTCGCTTGGATTTGAAGCCAACTCGTTTGCTTCGGCTGCATTTGATGCTATATCACTTATGTCTCAATTGTTTGAAGCTATATCATTTGTTTCGCATGGATTTGAAGCAAAACCTTCTGCACAGGCATTGATTTGAAGCTAAATCGTGTGTTTTGCATGGATTTTGATGCTAACTCGTTAGTTTCGACGGCATTTGAAGGTATATCACTTATATCGCAAGTATCTGAATCTAAATCATTTGTTTCGCATGGATTTGAAGCTAAGCCTTCTACTTCGTGTCGATTTGAAGTTAAATGATATGAATCGCATGGATTTTGAAGCTAACTCGTTTGATTCGTCAGCATTTGAAGCTATATCACTTATATCCCAATTGTTTGAAGCTAAATCATTTGTTTCGCATGGATTTGAAGCTAAACCTTCTGCATCGCATTGATTTGAAGCTAAATCATGTGATTCGCTTGGATTTGAAGCCAACTCGTTTGCTTCGGCTGCATTTGAAGCTATATCACTTATATCTCAATTGTTTGAAGCTAAATCATTTGTTTCGCATGGATTTGAAGCAAAACCTTCTGAACAGGCATTGATTTGAAGCTATACCGTGTGTTTTGCATGGATTTGATGCTAACTCGTTAGTTTCGACGGCATTTGAAGCTATATCACTTATATCGCAAGTATCTGAATCTAAATCATTTGTTTCGCATGGATTTGAAGCTAAGCCTTCTACTTCGTGTCGATTTGAAGTTAAATGATATGTACGGCATGGATTTTGAAGCTAACTCGTTTGATTCGTCAGCATTTGAAGCTATATCACTTATATCCCAATTGTTTGAAGCTAAATCATTTGTTTCGCATGGATTTGAAGCTAAACCTTCTGCATCGCATTGATTTGAAGCTAAATCATGTGATTCGCTTGGATTTGAAGCCAACTCGTTTGCTTCGGCTGCATTTGAAGCTATATCACTTATATCTCAATTGTTTGAAGCTAAATCATTTGTTTCGCATGGATTTGAAGCTAAACCTTCTGCACAGGCATTGATTTGAAGCTATATCGTGTGTTTTGCATGGATTTGATGCTAACTCGTTAGTTTCGACAGCATTTGAAGCTATATCACTTATATCGCAAGTATCTGAATTTAAATCATTTGATTCGCATGGATTTGAAGCTAAACCTTCTACATCGCATTGATCTTCAGCTAAATCATGTGTTTCGCATGGATTTGAAGCAAACTCGTTTGTTTCGAATGCATTTGAAGCTATATTACTCATATCGCAAGTATCTGATGCTAAATCATTGGTTTCGCATGGATTTGAAGCTAAACCTACTACATCGTATCGATTTTAAGATAAATGAAATGTATCGCATGGCTTTGAAGCTGACTCGTTTGATTCCTCTGCATTTAAAGCTATATCACTTATATCCCAAGGGTTTGAAGCTAAATCATTTGTTTCGCATGGATTTGAAGCTAACTCGTTTGTTTCGCCTGCATTTGAAGCTATATCACTTATATCGCAAGTATCTGAAGCTAAATCATTTGTGTCGCATGGATTTGAAGCTAAACCTTCTACATCGCATTGATTTAAAGCTTAATCATGTGTTTTGCATGGATTTGAAGCTAACTCGTTTGTCTCCTGCATTTGAAGCTATATCACTTATATCGCATGTATCTGATGCTAAATCATTTGTGTGGCGTGGATTTGATGCTAATCCTTCTACATCGCATTGATTTGCAGCTAAATCATTTGTTTCGCATGCATTTGAAGCTAAATCTTCTACATCGCATTGATTTGCAGCTAAATCATGTGATTCGCTTGGATTTGAAGCTAACTCGTTTGCTTCGGCTGCATTTGAAGCTATATCGCTTATATCTCAATTGTTTGAAGCTGAATCATTTGTTTCGCATGGATTTGAAGCTAACTCGTTAGTTTCGCCTGAATTTGAAACTAGATCATGTTTATCACAAGTATCAAAAAGTAAGCCATTTGCTTCGTTAGAATATGTAGCTAAACCATGTGTTTCGCATGAATTTCAAGCTAAATCATCTGTTTCGCATGGCTTTAATGCTAACTCGTTTCTTTGGCCTGCATTTGAAGCTATATCACATACATCGCAAGTATTGAAGCTAAATCATTTGTTCCGCATGGATTTCTAGCTAAGCCTTTCACTTCGCATTGATTTGAAGCTAAATGATGTGCCTCGCATGGATTTGAAGCCCACTCGGTTGTTTCGGTTGCATTTGAAGCTATATCACATATATCGCAAGTATGTGATGCTAAATCATTTGTTTCGCATGCATTTGAAGCTAAGCCTTCAACTTCGCATTGAATTGAAGCTAAATCATGTGTTTCGCATGGATTTGAAGCTAACTCGTTTGTTCTTCGTGCATTTGAATCTATATCACTTATATCGCAAGTATCTGAATTTAAATCATTTGATTCGCATGGATTTGAAGCTAAACCTTCTACATCGCATTGATCTTCAGCTAAATCATGTGTTTCGCATGGATTTGAAGCAAACTCGTTTGTTTCGAATGCATTTGAAGCTATATTACTCATATCGCAAGTATCTGATGCTAAATCATTGGTTTCGCATGGATTTGAAGCTAAACCTACTACATCGCGTTGATTTGCTGCTAAATCATGTGTTTCGTATGGATTTCAAGCTAACTCGTTTGTTTCGTCTGCATTTGAAGCTATATCACTTATATCGCAAGTATCTGAAGCTAAATCATTGGTTTCGCATGGATTTGAAGCTAAGCCTTCTACTTCGTATCGATTTAAAGATAAATGAAATGTATCGCATGGATTTGAAGCTGACTCGTTTGATTCCTCTGCATTTAAAGCTATATCACTTATATCCCAAGGGTTTGAAGCTAAATCATTTGTTTCGCATGGATTTGAAGCTAAACCTTCTACATGGCATTGATTTGAAGCTAAATCATGTGTTTCGCTTGGATTTGAAGCTAAACCTTCTGCATCGCATTGATTTGACGCAAAAATCATGTGTTTCGCATGGATTTGAAGCTAACTCGTTTGTTTCGACTGAATTTGAAGCTATATCAGTTATATCGCAAGTATCTGAAGCTAAATCATTTGTGTCGCGCGGATTTGAAGCTAACTCGTTCGTTTCGCCTGCATTTGAAGCTATATCAATTATATCGCAAGTATCTGATCCTAAATCCTTTGTTTCGCATGGATTTGAAGCTAAGCCTTCTGCTTCGTATCGATTTGATTTTAAATGATATGAATCGCATGGATTTTGAAGCTAACTCGTTTGATTCGTCAGCATTTGAAGCTATATCACTTATATCCCAATTGTTTGAAGCTAAATCATTCGTTTCGCATGGATTTGAAGCTAAACCTTCTACATCGCATTGATCTTCAGCTAAATCATGTGTTTCGCATGGATTTGAAGCAAACTCGTTTGTTTCGAATGCATTTGAAGCTATGTCACTCATATCGCAAGTATCTGATGCTAAATCATTGGTTTCGCATGGATTTGAAGCTAACTCGTTTGTTCTTCGTGCATTTGAATCTATATCACTTATATCGCAAGTATCTGAATTTAAATCATTTGATTCGCATGGATTTGAAGCTAAACCTTCTACATCGCATTGATCTTCAGCTAAATCATGTGATTCGCTTGGATTTGAAGCTAACTGGTTTGCTTCGGCTGCATTTAAAGCTATATCACTCATATCTCAATTGTTTGAAGCTAAATCATTTGTTTCGCATGGATTTGAAGCAAAACCTTCTGAACAGGCATTGATTTGAAGCTATATCGTGTGTTTTGCATGGATTTGATGCTAACTCGTTAGTTTCGACGGCATTTGAAGCTATATCACTTATATCGCAAGTATCTGAATCTAAATCATTTGTTTCGCATGGATTTGAAGGTAAGCCTTCTACTTCGTATCGATTTGAAGTTAAATGATATGTATCGCATGGATTTTGAAGCTAACTCGTTTGATTCGTCAGCATTTGAAGCTATATCACTTATATCCCAATTGTTTGAAGCTAAATCATTTGTTTCGCATGGATTTGAATCTAAACCTTCTACATCGCATTGATTTGAAGCTAAATCATGTGATTCGCTTGGATTTGAAGCCAACTCGTTTGCTTCGGCTGCATTTGAAGCTATATCACTTATGTCTCAATTGTTTGAAGCTATATCATTTGTTTCGCATGGATTTGAAGCAAAACCTTCTGTACAGGCATTGATTTGAAGCTAAATCGTGTGTTTTGCATGGATTTTGATGCTAACTCGTTAGTTTCGACGGCATTTGAAGGTATATTACTCATATCGCAAGTATCTGATGCTAAATCATTGGTTTCGCATGGATTTGAAGCTAAACCTACTACATCGTATCGATTTAAAGATAAATGAAATGTATCGCATGGCTTTGAAGCTGACTCGTTTGATTCCTCTGCATTTAAAGCTATATCACTTATATCCCAAGGGTTTGAAGCTAAATCATTTGTTTCGCATGGATTTGAAGCTAACTCGTTTGTTTCGCCTGCATTTGAAGCTATATCACTTATATCGCAAGTATCTGAAGCTAAATCATTTGTGTCGCATGGATTTGAAGCTAAACCTTCTACATCGCATTGATTTAAAGCTTAATCATGTGTTTTGCATGGATTTGAAGCTAACTCGTTTGTCTCCTGCATTTGAAGCTATATCACTTATATCGCATGTATCTGATGCTAAATCATTTGTGTGGCGTGGATTTGATGCTAATCCTTCTACATCGCATTGATTTGCAGCTAAATCATTTGTTTCGCATGCATTTGAAGCTAAATCTTCTACATCGCATTGATTTGCAGCTAAATCATTTGATTCGCTTGGATTTGAAGCTAACTCCTTTGCTTCGGCTGCATTTGAAGCTATATCGCTTATATCTCAATTGTTTGAAGCTGAATCATTTGTTTCGCATGGATTTGAAGCTAACTCGTTAGTTTCGCCTGAATTTGAAACTAGATCATGTTTATCACAAGTATCAAAAAGTAAGCCATTTGCTTCGTTAGAATATGTAGCTAAACCATGTGTTTCGCATGAATTTCAAGCTAAATCATCTGTTTCGCATGGCTTTAATGCTAACTCGTTTCTTTGGCCTGCATTTGAAGCTATATCACATACATCGCAAGTATTGAAGCTAAATCATTTGTTCCGCATGGATTTCTAGCTAAGCCTTTCACTTCGCATTGATTTGAAGCTAAATGATGTGCCTCGCATGGATTTGAAGCCCACTCGGTTGTTTCGGTTGCATTTGAAGCTATATCACATATATCGCAAGTATCTGATGCTAAATCATTTGTTTCGCATGGATTTGAAGCTAAGCCTTCTACTTCGCATTGATTTGAAGCTAAATCAGTTGTTTCGCATAGATTTGGAGCAGACTCGTTGGTTTCTCCAGCATTTGAAGCTATATCACTTATAGCGCAAGTATGTGATGCTAAATCATTTGTTTCGCATGCATTTGAAGCTAAGCCTTCAACTTCGCATTGAATTGAAGCTAAATCATGTGTTTCGCATGGATTTGAAGCTAACTCGTTTGTTCTTCGTGCATTTGAATCTATATCACTTATATCGCAAGTATCTGAATTTAAATCATTTGATTCGCATGGATTTGAAGCTAAACCTTCTACATCGCATTGATCTTCAGCTAAATCATGTGTTTCGCATGGATTTGAAGCAAACTCGTTTGTTTCGAATGCATTTGAAGCTATATTACTCATATCGCAAGTATCTGATGCTAAATCATTGGTTTCGCATGGATTTGAAGCTAAACCTACTACATCGCGTTGATTTGCTGCTAAATCATGTGTTTCGGATGGATTTCAAGCTAACTCGTTTGTTTCGTCTGCATTTGAAGCTATATCACTTATGTCGCAAGTATCTGAAGCTAAATCATTGGTTTCGCATGGATTTGAAGCTAAGCCTTCTACTTCGTATCGATTTAAAGATAAATGAAATGTATCGCATGGATTTGAAGCTGACTCGTTTGATTCCTCTGCATTTAAAGCTATATCACTTATATCCCAAGGGTTTGAAGCTAAATCATTTGTTTCGCATGGATTTGAAGCTAAACCTTCTACATGGCATTGATTTGAAGCTAAATCATGTGTTTCGCTTGGATTTGAAGCTAAACCTTCTGCATCGCATTGATTTGACGCAAAAATCATGTGTTTCGCATGGATTTGAAGCTAACTCGTTTGTTTCGACTGAATTTGAAGCTATATCAGTTATATCGCAAGTATCTGAAGCTAAATCATTTGTGTCGCGCGGATTTGAAGCTAACTCGTTCGTTTCGCCTGCATTTGAAGCTATATCAATTATATCGCAAGTATCTGATCCTAAATCCTTTGTTTCGGATGGCTTTGAATCTAAGCCTTCAACTTCGCATTGAATTGAAGCTAAATCATGTGTTTCGCTTGGATTTGAATCTAACTCGTTTGCTTCGGCTGCATTTGAAGCTATATCACTTATATCTCAATTGTTTGAAGCTAAATCATTTGTTTCGCATGGATTTGAAGCTAAACCTTCTGCACAGGCATTGATTTGCAGCTAAATCATGTGTTTTGCATGGATTTGATGCTAACTCGTTAGTTTCGACGGCATTTGAAGCTATATCACAAATATCGTAAATATCTGAATCTAAATTATTTTTTTTTCGCATGGATTTGAAGCTAAGCCTTCTACTTCGTATCGATTTGAAGTTAAATGATATGTATCGCATGGATTTTGAAGCTAACTCGTTTGATTCGTCAGCATTTGAAGCTATATCACATATATCCCTATTGTTTGAAGCTAAATCATTTGTTTCGTCTGCATTTGAAGCTATATCACATATATCCCATGTGTTTGAAGCTAATACATTTGTTTCGCATGAATTTGAAGCTAAGCCTTCTACTTCGTATCGATTTGAAGTTAAATGATATGTATCGCATGGATTTTGAAGCTAACTCGTTTGATTCGTCAGCATTTGAAGCTATATCACTTATATCCCTATTGTTTGAAGCTAAATCATTTGTTTCGCATGGATTTGAATCTAAATCTTCTACATCGCATTGATTTGAAGCTAAATCATGTGTCTTGCATGGATTTGAAGCTATCTCGTTTGTTTCGGCTGCATTTGAAGCTATATCACTTATATCTCAATTGATTTGCAGCTAAATCATTTCTTTAGCATGGATTTGAAGCTAACTCGTTCGTTTCGCCCGCATTTGATGCTATATCACTTATATCGCAAGTATCTGAAGCTAAATCATTAGTTACGCATGGATTTGAAGCTGAAACTTCTAAATCGCATTTATTTGGAGCTAAATCGTGTGATTCTCTTGGATATGAAGCTAACTCGTTTGTTTCGTCTGCATTTGAAGCTATATCACTTATATCGTAAGTATCTGAAGCTAAATCATTGGTTTCGCATGGATTTGAAGCTAAGCCTTCTACTTCGTTTCGATTTAAAGCTAAGTGAAATGTATCACATGGATTTGAAGCTAACTCGTTTGATTCGTCTGCATTTAAAGCTATATCACTTACATCCCAAGTGTTTGAAGCTAAATCATTAATTTCGCATGGACTTGAAGCTAATCCTTCTACATCGCATTGATTTCAAGCTAAACCTTCTACATCGCATTGGTTTGAAACTCAGTCATGTGTTTCGCCTGGAGTTGGATGTAGCTCGTTTGTTTCCCCTGCATTTGAAGCTATATCACTTATATCCCAATTGTTTGATGCTAACTCATTTGTTTCGCTTGGATTTGAAGCTAAACCTTCTACATCGTATTAATTTGAAGCTAAATCATGTGTTTCGCTTGGATTTGAAGCTAAACCATCTGCATCGCATTGATTTGAAGCTAAATCATGTGTTTTGCATTGATTTGATGCTAACTCGTTTTTTTCCCCTGCATTTGAAGCTATATCACTTATATCGCAAGTATCTGAACCTAAATCATTTGTTTCGCATGGATTTGAAGCTAAACCTTCTACATGGCATTGATTTGAAGCTAAATCATGTGTTTCGCTTGGATTTGAAGCTAAACCTTCTGCATCGCATTGATTTGACGCTAAATGATGTGTTTTGCATGGATTTGATGCTAACTCGCCTGTTTCCCCTGCATTTGAAGATATATCAGTTATATCGCAAGTATCTGTTGCTAAATCATTTATTTCGCACGGATTTGAATCTAAATCATCTACATAGCATGGATTTGCAGCTAAATCATGTGTTTCGGTTGGATTTGAAGCTAAACCTTCTGCATCGCATTGATTTGAACCTAAATCATGTGTTTTGCATGGATTTGATGCTAACTCGTTTGTTTCCCCTGCATTTGAAGCTATATCACTTATATCGCAAGTATCTGAATCTAAATCATTTGTTTCGCATCAATTTGAAGCTAAGCCTTCTACTTCATATATATTTGAAGTTAAATGACATGTATCGCATGGATTTTGAAGATAACTCGTCTGATTCGTCTGCATTTGAAGCTATATCACTTATATCCCAACTGTTTGTAGCTAAATCATCTGTTTCGCATGGATTTGAAGCAAAACCTTCTACAACGCATTGATTTGAAGCTAAATCATGTGATTTGCTTGGATTTGAACTATCTCGTTTGATTCGTCTGCATTTGAAGCTATATCACTTATATCCCAAGTAATTGAAGCTAAATCATTAGTTTCGCATGGATTTGATGCTAACTCGTTTGTTTCCCCTGCATTTGAAGCTATATCACTTATATCGCAAGTATCTGAATCTAAATCATTTGTTTCGCATGAATTTGAAGCTGAGCCTTCTACTTCGTATAGATTTGAAGCTAAATGAAATGTATCGCATGGATTTTGAAGCTAACTCGTTTGATTCGTCAGCATTTGAAGCTATATCACTTATATCCCAAGGGTTTGAAGCTAAATCGTTTGTTTCGCATGGATTTGTAGCTAAACCTTCTACATCGCATTGATTTGAAGCTAAATCATGTGATTCGCTTGGATTTGAAGCTAACTCGTTTGTTTCGGTTGCATTTGAAGCCATATCACTTATATCTCAAGTGTTTGAAGCTAAATCATTTGTTTCGCATGGATTTGAAGCTAAACCTTCTACATCGCATTGATTTACAGCTAAATCATGTGTTTCACTTGGATTTGAAGCTAACTCGTTAGTTTTGCCTGCATTTGAAGCTATATAACTTATATCTCAAGTATCTGAATCTAAATCATTTGTTTCGCATGGATTTGAAGCTAAGCCTTCTACATCGCATTGATTTCAAGCTAAATCATGTGTTTCGCTTGGATTTGAAGCTAAACCTTCTGCATCGCATTGATTTGAAGCTACATCATGTGTTTTGCATGGATTTGATGCTAACTCGTTTGTTTCCCCTGCATTTGAAGCTATATCACTTATATCGCAAGTATCTGAATCTAAATCATTTGTTTCGCATGAATTTGAAGCTAAGCCTTCTACTTCGTATAGATTTGAAGTTAGATCATGTGTTTCGCTTGGATTTCAAGCTAAACCTTCTGCATCGCATTGATTTGAAGCTAAATCATGTGATTTGCTTGGATTTGAAGCTAACTCGTTAGTTTCGCCTGAATTTGAAACTAGATCATGTTTATCACAAGTATCAAAAAGTAAGCCATTTGTTTCGTTAGAATATGTAGCTAAACCATGTGTTTCGCATGAATTTCAAGCTAAATCATGTGTTTCGCATGGATTTAATGCTAACTCGTTTGTTCCGCCTGCATTTGAAGCTATATCACTTATATCGCAAGTATCTGAAGCTAAATCATTTGTGTCGCATGGATTTGAAGCTAAACCTTCTACATCGCATTGTTTTAAAGCTTAATCATGTGTTTTGCATGGATTTGAAGCTAACTCGTTTGTCTCCTGCATTCGAAGCTATATCACTTATATCGCATGTATCTGATGCTAAATCATTTGTGTGGCGTGGATTTGATGCTAATCCTTCTACATCGCATTGATTTGCAGCTAAATCATTTGTTTCGCATGGATTTGAAGCTAAACCTTCTACATCGCATTGATTTGCAGCTAAATCATGTGATTCGCTTGGATTTGAAGCTAACTCGTTTGCTTCGGCTGCATTTGAAGCTATATCACTTATATCTCAATTGTTTGAAGCTAAATCATTTGTGTCGCATGGATTTGAAGCTAAACCTTCTGCACAGGCATTGATTTCAATCTAAATCATGTGTTTCGCTTGGATTTGAAGCTAAACCTTCTGCATCGCATTGATTTGAAGCTACATCATGTGTTTTGCATGGATTTGATGCTAACTCGTTTGTTTCCCCTGCATTTGAAGCTATATCACTTATATCGCAAGTATCTGAATCTAAATCATTTGTTTCGCATGAATTTGAAGCTAAGCCTTCTACTTCGTATAGATTTGAAGTTAAATGACATGTATCGCATGGATTTTGAAGATAACTCGTTTGATTCGTCTGCATTTGAAGCTATATCACTTATATCCCAACTGTTTGAAGCGAAATCATCTGTTTCGCCTGGATTTGAAGCTAAACCTTCTACAACGCATTGATTTGAAGCTAAATCATGTGATTTGCTTGGATTTGAAGCTAACTCGTTTGTTTCGTCTGCATTTGAAGAAATATCACTTATATCGCAAGTGTTTGAAGCTGAATCATTTGTTTCGCATGGATTTGAAGCTAAGCCTTATACTTCGTATCGATTTGAAGCTAAATGAAATGTATCACATGGATTTCAAGCTAACTCGTTTGATTCGTTTGCATTTAAAGCTATATCACTTATAACCCAATTGTTTGAAGCTAAATCATTTGTTTCGCATGGATTTGTAGCTAAGCCTTCTACTTCGTATCGATTTGAAGTTAGATGATATGTATCGCATGGATTTTGAAGCTAACTCGTTTGATTCGTCAGCATTTGAAGCTATATCACTTATATCCCAATTGTTTGAAGCTAAATCGTTTGTTTCGCATGGATTTGTAGCTAAACCTTCTACATCGCATTGATTTGAAGCTAAATCATGTGATTCGCTTGGATTTGAAGCTAACTCGTTTGTTTTGCCTGCATTTGAAGCTATATCACCTATATCCCAAGTTTTTGAAGCTCAATCATTTGCTTCGCAAGGATTTGGAGCTAATCCTTCTATATCGCATTGATTTCAAGCTAAATCATGTGTCTCGCTTGGATTTGAAACTAAACCTCCTGCATCGCATTGATTTGAAGCTTAATCATGTGTTTTGCATGGATTTGATGCTAACTCGTTTGTTTCCCCTGCATTTGAAGCTATATCACTCATATCGCAAGTATCTGATGCTAAATCATTGGTTTCGCATGAATTTGAAGCTAAGCCTTCTACTTCGTATAGATTTGGAGTTAAATGACATGTATCGCATGGATTTGAAGCTAACTCGTTCGTTTCGCCCGCATTTGATGCTATATCACTTATATCGCAAGTATCTGAAGCTAAATCATTTGTTACGCATGGATTTGAAGCTAAAACTTCTAAATCGCATTTATTTGGAGCTAAATCGTGTGATTCTCTTGGATATGAAGCTAACTCGTTTGTTTCGTCTCATTTGGAGCTATATCACTTATATCGCAAGTATCTGAAGCTAAATCATTGGTTTCGCATGGATTTGAAGCTAAGCCTTCTACTTCGTATCGGTTTGAAGCTAAATGAAATGTATCGCATGGATTTGAAGCTAACTCGTTTGATTCGTCTGCATTTGAAGCTATATCACTTACATCCCAAGTGTTTCAAGCTAAATCATTTATTTCGCATGGATTTGAAGCTACAACTACTACATCGCATTGATTCGAAGCAAAATCATGTGTTTCGCTTGGACTTGTAGCTAACTCGTTTGTTTAGTCTGCATTTGAAGCTATATTACTTATATCGCAAGTATCTGAAGCTAAATCATTTGCTCCGCATGGATTTCTAGCTAAGCCTTTCACTTCGCATTGATTTGAAGCTAAATGATGTGCCTCGCATGGATTTGAAGCCCTCCCGGTTGTTTCGGCTGCATTTGAAGCTATATCACATATATCGCAAGCATCTGATGCTAAATCATTTGTTTCGAATGGATTTGAAGCTAAGCCTTCTACTTCGCATTGATTTGAAGCTAAATCATGTGTTTCGCATGGATTTGAAGCTAACTCGTTAGTTTCGCCTGAATTTGAAACTAGATCATGTTTATCACAAGTATCAAAAGGTAAGCCATTTGTTTCGTTAGAATATGTAGCTAAACCATGTGTTTCGCATGAATTTCAAGCTAAATCATGTGTTTCGCATGGATTTGATGGTAACTCGTTTGTTTCGCCTGCATTTGTAGCTATATCACATATATCGCAAGTATCTGAAGCTAAATCATTTGTTTCGCATGGATGTGAAGCTAAGCCTGCTACTTCGCAATGATATGAAGCTAATTCATGTGTTTCGCTTGGATTTGAATGTAACTCGTTTGTTTCGTCTCCATTTGAAGCTATATCACTTATATCGCAAGCATCTGAACCTAAGTCATTTGGTTCGCATGGATTTGAAGCTAAACCTTCTACATCGCATTGATTTGAAGCTAAATCATTTGTTTCGCATGGATTTGAAGCTAAACCTTCTACATCACATTGATTTGAAGCTAAATCATGTGTTTCGCTTGGATTTGAAGCTAAACCTTCTGCATCGCATTGATTTGAAGCAAAATCATGTGTTTTGCATGGATTTGATGCTAACTCGTTTGCTTCCCCTGCATTTGAAGCTATATCAGTTATATCGCAAGTATCTGATGCTAAATCATTTGTTTTGCATGGATTTGAAGATAAATCTTCTACATCGCATGGATTTGCAGCTAAATCATTTGTTTCGCATGGATTTGAAGCTAAACCTTCTGCACAGGCATTGATTTGAAGCTAAATCATGTGTTTTGCATGGATTTGATGCTAACTCGTTTTTTCCCCTGCATTTGAAGCTATATCACTTATATCGCAAGTATCTGAACCTAAATCATTTGTTTCGCATGGAGTTGTAGCTAAGCCTTCTACTTCGTATCGATTTGAAGCTAAATGAAATGTATCGCATGGATTTGAATCTAACTCGATTGTTTCGTCTACATTTGAAGCTATATCACTTATATCGCAAGTATCTGAACCTAAATCATTTGTTTCGTATTCATTTGAAGCTAAACCTTCTACATCGCATTGATTTGAAGCTAAACCTTCTACATCGCATTGATTTGAAGCTAAACCTTCTACATCGCATTGGTTTGAAGCTCAGTCATGTGTTTCGCATGGAGTTGTATGTAGCTCGTTTGTTTCCCCTGCATTTGAAGCTATATCACTTATATCCCAATTGTTTGAATCTAAATCATTTGTTTCGCTTGGATTTGAAGCTAAACCTTCTACATCGTATTAATTTGAAGCTAAATCATGTGTTTCGCTTGAATTTGAAACTAAACCTTCTCCATCGCATTGATTTGAAGCTAAATCATGTGTTTTGCATGTATTTGATGCTAACTCGTTTGTTTCCCCTGCATTTGAAGCTATATCACTTATATCGCAAGTATCTGAACCTAAATCATTTGCTTCGCATGGATTTGTAGCTAAGCCTTCTACTTCGTATCGATTTGAAGATAAATGAAATGTATCGCATGGATTTGAAGCTGACTCGTTTGATTCCTCTGCATTTGAAGATATATCACTTACATCCCAAGTAATTGAAGCTAAATCATTTGTTTCGCATGGATTTGAAGCTGAACCATCTACATCGCTTTGATTTGCAGCTAAATCATTTGTCTCGCATGGATTTGAAGCTAACTCGTTTGATTCGTCTGCATTTAAAGCTATATCACTTATATCCCAAGTGTTTGAAGCTAAATCATTTATTTCGCATGGATTTGAAGCTAAACCTTCTACATCGCATTGATTTGAAGCTAAATCATGTGTTTCGCTTGAATTTGAAACTAAACCTTCTCCGTCGCATTGATTTGAAGCTAAATCATGTGTTTTGCATGTATTTGATGCTAACTCGTTTGTTTCCCCTGCATTTGAAGCTATATCACTTATATCGCAAGTATCTGAACCTAAATCATTTGCTTCGCATGAATTTGAAGCTAAGCCTTCTACTTCGTATAGATTTGAAGTTAAATCATGTGTTTCGCTTGGATTTGAAGCTAAACCTTCTGCATCGCATTGATTTGAAGCTAAATCATGTGATTCGCTTGGATTTCAAGCTAACTCGTTTGCTTCAGCTGCATTTGAAGCTATATCACTTATATATCAATTGTTTGATGCTAAATCATTTGTTTCGCATGGATTTGAAGCTAATCCTTCTGCATGGCATTGATTTGAAACTAAATAATGTGTTTCGCTTGGATTTGAAGCTAAACCTTCTACATCGCATCGATTTGAAGCTAAATCATGTGTTTTGCATTTATTTGATGCTAACTCTTTTGTGAACCCTGCATTTGAAGCTATATCACTTATATCGCAAGTATCTGAATCTAAATCATTTGTTTCGCATTTATTTGAAGCTAAGACTTCTACATCGCACTGATTTGAAGCTAAATCATGTGATTCGCTTGGATTTGAAGCCAACTCGTTTGCTTCGGCTGCATTTGAAGCTATATCACTTATATCTCAATTGTTTGAAGCTAAATCATTTGTTTCGCATGGATTTGAAGCTTAACATTCTGCACAGGCATTGATTTGAAGCTAAATCGTGTGTTTTGCATGGATTTGATGCTAACTCGTTAGTTTCGACGGCATTTGAAGCTATATCACTTATATCGCAAGTATCTGAATCTAAATCATTTGTTTCGCATGGATTTGAAGCTAAGCCTTCTACTTCGTATCGATTTGAAGTTAAATGATATGTATCGCATGGATTTTGAAGCTAACTCGTTTGATTCGTCAGCATTTGAAGCTATATCACTTATATCCCAATTGTTTGAAGCTAAATCATTTGTTTCGCATAGATTTGAATCTAAACCTTCTACATCGCATTGATTTGAAGCTAAATCATGTGATTCGCTTGTATTTGAAGCTAACTGGTTTGCTTCGGCTGCATTTAAAGCTATGTCACTCATATCTCAATTGTTTGAAGCTAAATCATTTGTTTCGCATGAATTTGAAGCAAAAAACCTTCTGCACAGGCATTGATTTGAAGCTAAATCATGTGTTTTGCATGGATTTGATGCTAACTCGTTAGTTTTGACGGCATTTGAAGCTATATCACTTATATCGCAAGTATCTGAATCTAAATCATTTGTTTCACATGAATTTGAAGCTAAGCCTTCTACTTCGTATAGATTTGAAGTTAAATGATATGTATCGCATGGATTTTGATGCTAACTCGTTTGATTCGTCTGCATTTAAAGCTATATCACTTATATCCCAATTTTTTGTAGCTAAATCATTTGTTTCGCATGGATTTGAAGCTAAGCCTTCTACTTCGTATCGATTTGAAGCTAAATGAAATTTATCGCATGGGTTTTGAAGCTAACTCGTTTGATTCGTCTGCATTTGAAGCTATATCACATATATCCCATGTGTTTGAAGCTAATACATTTGTTTCGCATGAATTTGAAGCTAAACCTTCTGCACAGGCATTGATTTGAAGCTAAATCATGTGTTTTGCATGGATTTGATGCTAACTCGTTAGTTTCGACGGCATTTGAAGCTATATCACTTATATCGCAAGTATCTGAATCTAAATTATTTGTTTCGCATGGATTTGAAGCTAAGCCTTCTACTTCGTATCGATTTGGAGTTAAATGAGATGTATCGCATGGATTTTGAAGCTAACTCGTTTGATTCGTCAGCATTTGAAGCTATATCACTTATATCCCAATTGTTTGAAGCTAAATCATTTGTTTCGCATAGATTTGAATCTAAACCTTCTACATCGCATTGATTTGAAGCTAAATCATGTGATTCGCTTGTATTTGAAGCTAACTGGTTTGCTTCGGCTGCATTTAAAGCTATGTCACTCATATCTCAATTGTTTGAAGCTAAATCATTTGTTTCGCATGGATTTGAAGCAAAAAACCTTCTGCACAGGCATTGATTTGAAGCTAAATCATGTGTTTTGCATGGATTTGATGCTAACTCGTTAGTTTCGACGGCATTTGAAGCTATATCACTTATATCGCAAGTATCTGAATCTAGATCATTTGTTTCACATGAATTTGAAGCTAGGCCTTCTACTTCGTATAGATTTGAAGTTAAATGATATGTATCGCATGGATTTTGATGCTAACTCGTTTGATTCGTCTGCATTTAAAGCTATATCACTTATATCCCAATTTTTTGTAGCTAAATCATGTGTTTCGCATGGATTTGAAGCTAAGCCTTCTACTTCGTATCGATTTGAAGCTAAATGAAATTTATCGCATGGGTTTCGAAGCTAACTCGTTTGATTCGTCTGCATTTGAAGCTATATCACATATATCCCATGTGTTTGAAGCTAATACATTTGTTTCGCATGAATTTGAAGCTAAACCTTCTGCACAGGCATTGATTTGAAGCTAAATCATGTGTTTTGTATGGATTTGATGCTAACTCGTTAGTTTCGACGGCATTTGAAGCTATATCACTTATATCGCAAGTATCTGAATCTAAATAATTTGTTTCGAATGGATTTGAAGCTAAGCCTTCTACTTCGTATCGATTTGATTTTAAATGATATGAAACGCATGGATTTTGAAGCTAACTAGTTTGATTCGTCTGCATTCGAAGCTATATCACTTATATCGCAAAGTATCTGAAGTTAAATCATTTGTTTCGCAAGGATTTGAAGCTAAGCCTTCTACTTCGCACTGATTTGGTGTTAGATCATGTGTTTCGCTTGAATGTGAAGCTATCTCGTTTGTTTCGGCTGCATTTGAAGCTATATCACTTATATCGCAAGTATCTGATCCTAAGTCATTTGGTTCGCATGGATTTGAAGCAAAACCTTTTTACATCGCATTGATTTGAAGCTAAATCATGTGTTTCGCTTGGATTTGAAGCTAAACCTTCTGCATCGCATTGATTTGAAGCTAAATCATGTGTTTTGCATGGATTTCAAGCTAACTCGTTTGTTTCGGCTGCATTTGAAGCTATATCACTTATATCTCAATTGATTTGCAGCTAAATCATTTCTTTAGCATGGATTTGAAGCTAACTCGTTCTTTTCGCCCGCATTTGATGCTATATCACTTATATCGCAAGTATCTGAAGCTAAATCATTTGTTACGCATGGATTTGAAGCTAAAACTTCTAAATCGCATTTATTTGGAGCTAAATCGTGTGATTCTCTTGGATATGAAGCTAACTCGTTTGTTTCGTCTGCATTTGACGCTATATCACTTATATCGCAAGTATCTGAAGCTAAATCATTTGTTACGCATGGATTTGAAGCTAAAACTTCTAAATCGCATTTATTTGGAGCTAAATCGTGTGATTCTCTTGGATATGAAGCTAACTCGTTTGTTTCGTCTGCATTTGACGCTATATCACTTATATCGCAAGTATCTGAAGCTAAATCATTGGTTTCGCATGGATTTGAAGCTAAGCCTTCTACATGGCATTGATTTCAAGCTAAATCATGTGTTTCGCTTGGATTTGAAACTAAACCTCCTGCATCGCATTGATTTGAAGCTTAATCATGTGTTTTGCATGGATTTGATGCTAACTCGCCTGTTTCCCCTGCATTTGAAGCTATATCACTTACATCGCAAGTATCTGAATCTAAATCATTTGTTTCGCATGAATTTGCAGCTAAGCCTTCTACTTCGTATAGATTTGAAGTTAAATGACATGTATCGCATGGATTTTGAAGATAACTCGTTTGATTCGTCTGCATTTGAAGCTATATCACTTATATCCCAACTGTTTGAATCTAAATCATCTGTTTCGCATGGATTTGAAGCTAAACCTTCTACAACGCATTGATTTGAAGCTTATTCATTTGATTTGCTTGGATTTGTACTATCTCGTTTGATTCGTCTGCATTTGAAGCTATATCACTTATATCCCAAGTAATTGAAGCTAAATCATTTTTTTCGCATGGATTTGATGCTAACTCGTTAGTTTCCTCTGCATTTGAAGCTATATCACTTATATCGCAAGTATCTGAATCTAAATCATTTGTTTCGCATGAAATTGAAGCTAAGCCTTCTACTTCGTATAGATTTGAAGTTAGATCATGTGTTTCGCTTGGATTTGAAGCTAAACCTTCTGCATCGCATTGATTTGAAGCTAAATCATGTGTTTTGCATGGATTTGATGCTAACTCGTTTGTTTCCCCTGCATTTGAAGCTATATCACTTATATCGCAAGTATCTGAATCTAAATCATTTGTTTCGCATGAATTTGAAGCTAAGCCTTCTACTTCGTATAGATTTGAAGTTAAATCATGTGTTTCGCTTGGATTTGAAGCTAAACCTTCTGTATCGCATTGATTTGAAGCTAAATCATGTGATTTGCTTGGCTTTGAATCTAACTCGTTTGTTTCGTCTGCATTTGAAGCTATGTCACTTATATCGCAAGTATTTGAAGCCAAATCATTTGTGACGCATGGATTTGAATCTAAACATTCTACATCTCATTGATTTAAAGCTAAATCACGTGTTCCGCTTGGATTTGAAGCTAAACCTTCTACATCGCATTGATTTGACGCTAAATCATGTGTTTCGCTTGGATTTGAATCTAACTCGTTTCTTTCGTCTGCATTTGAAGCTATATCACTTATATCGCAAGTATCTGAACCTAAATCATTTGTTTCGCATGGATTTGAAGCTAAGCCCTCAACTTCGTATTGATTTGGAGCTAAATAATTTGTTTCGCATGGTTTTGAAGCTAACTCGTTTGTTTCGCATGCAGTTGAAACTATATCACTTATATCGCAAGTATCTGATGCTAATTCAGTTGTTTTGCATGGATTTGAATCTAAACCTTCTACATCTCATTGATTTGAAGCTAAATCATGTGTTTCGCTTGTATTTGAAGCTAGCTCGTTTGTTCCGTCTGCATTGGAAGCTATATCACTTATATCGCAAGTGTTTGAAACTCAATAATTTGTCTCGCATGGATTTCAAGCTAAACCCGCTACATCGCATTGATTTGAAGCTAAATCAAGTGTTCCGCTTGGATTTGAAGCTAAACCTTCTACATCGCATTGATTTAACGCTAAATCATGTGTTTCGCTTGGATATGAATCTAACTCGTTTGATTCGTCTGTATTTGAAGCTATATCACTTATAACCCAAGTATTTGAGTCTAAATCATTGGTTTCGCATGGATTTGAAGCTAAACCTTCTACATCCCATTGATTTGCTGCTAAATCATGGGTTTCACATGGATTTGAAGCTAATTCGTTTGTTGCGCATGCAGTTGAATCTAAATAACGTATATCACAAGTATTTGCAGCTAAACCATTTATTTCACATGGATTTGAAGCTAAACATTCTACATAGCACTGATTAAAGCTAAATCATGTGTTTCGCTTGCATATGAAGCTAACTCGTTTGTTTCGTCTGAATATGACGCTATATCACTTATATCGCTAGTATCTGAAGCTAAATCATTTGTTTCGCATGGATTTGAAGCTAAACCTTCAACATCGCATTGATTTGAAGCTAAATCAGGTGTTTCGATTGGATTGGAAGTTAACTCGTTTGTTTCGTCTACATTTGAAGCTGTATCACTTATATCGCAAGTATCTGAGGCTAAATCATTTACTTCGCATGGATTTGAAGCTAGACCTTCTACATCGCATTGATTTGCAGCTAAATCATGTATTTCGCACGGATTTGTATCCCAATTTTTTGAAGCTAAATCATTTGTTTCGCATGGATTTGAAGCTAAACCTTCTACATCGCATTGATTTGAAGCTAAATCATGTGTTTCGCTTGGATTTGAAGCTAACTCGTTTGTTTCGTCTGCATTTGAAGCTATATCACCTATATCGCTAGTATCTGAAGCTAAACCATTTGTTTCGCATGGATATGAAGCTAAACCTTCTACATCGCATGGATTTGCAGCTAAATCATGTGTTTCGCATGGATTTGAAGCTAACTCGTTAATTTCGAATGCATTTGAAGCTATATCACTTATATCGCAAGTATCTTAATCTAAATCATTTGTTTCGCATTTATTTGAAGCTAAGCCTTCTAGTTCGTATCGATTTGAAGTTAAATGATATGTATCGCATGGATTTTGAAGCTAACTCGTTTGATTCGTCTGCATTTGAAGCTATATCACCTATATCCCAAGTGTTTGAAGCTCAATCATTTGCTTCGCATGGATTTGAAGCTAAACCTTCAACATCGCATTGATTTGAAGCTAAATCAGGTGTTTCGATTGGATTGGAAGTTACCTCGTTTGTTTCGTCTACATTTGAAGGTATATCACTTATATCCCAATTGATTGAAGCTAAATCATTTGTTTCGCATGGATTTGAAGCTAAAACTTCTACATCACATTGATTTGCTGCTAAATCATGTGTTTCGCATGGATTTGAAGCTAAACCATCTACATCGCATGGATTTGAAGCTAAATCACGTGTTTCGCTTGGATACGAAGCTAACCCGTTTGTTTCTCCTGCATTTGAAGCTATATCACTTATATCGCATGTATATGATGCTAAATCATTTATGTCGCATTGCTTTGAAGCTAAGCCTTCTACTTCGGATCGATTTAAAGCTTAATCATGTGTTTTGCATGGATTTGAAGATAACTCGTTTGTTTCGCCTGCATTTGATGCTATGTCATTTATATCGCAAGTATTTGAAGCTAAACCATTGGTTTCGCATGGATTTGAAGCTAAACCTTCTACATCCCATTGATTTGCTGCTAAATCATGGGTTTCACATGGATTTGAAACTAATTCGTTTGTTGCGCATGCAGTTGAATCTAAATAACGTATATCACACGTATTTGTAGCTAAACCATTTATTTCGCATGGATTTGAAGCTAAACATTCTACATCGCTCTGATTAAAGCTAAATCATGTGTTTCGCTTCGATATGAAGCTAACTCGTTTGTTTGGTCTGCATTTGAAGCTCTATCACTTATATCGCAGAAGTATCTGAACCTAAATCATTTGTTTCGCATGGATTTGAAGCTAAGCCCTCAACTTCGTATTGATTTGGAGCTAAATAATTTGTTTCGCATGGTTTTGAAGCTAACTCGTTTGTTTCGCATGCAGTTGAAACTATATCACTTATATCGCAAGTATCTGATGCTAATTCAGTTGTTTTGCTTGGATTTGAATCTAAACCTTCTACATCTCATTGATTTGAAGCTAAATCATGTGTTTCGCTTGTAATTGAAGCTAGCTCGTTTGTTCCGTCTGCATTGGAAGCTATATCACTTATATCGCAAGTGTTTGAAACTCAATAATTTGTCTCGCATGGATTTCAAGCTAAACCCGCTACATCGCATTGATTTGAAGCTAAATCAATTGTTCCGCTTGGATTTGAAGCTAAACCTTCTACATCGCATTGATTTAACGCTAAATCATGTGTTTCGCTTGGATATGAATCTAACTCGTTTGATTCGTCTGTATTTGAAGCTATATCACTTATAACCCAAGTATTTGAGTCTAAATCATTGGTTTCGCATGGATTTGAAGCTAAACCTTCTACATCCCATTGATTTGCTGCTAAATCATGGGTTTCACATGGATTTGAAGCTAATTCGTTTGTTGCGCATGCAGTTGAATCTAAATAACGTATATCACAAGTATTTGCAGCTAAACCATTTATTTCGCATGGATTTGAAGCTAAACATTCTACATAGCACTGATTAAAGCTAAATCATGTGTTTCGCTTGCATATGAAGCTAACTCGTTTGTTTCGTCTGAATATGACGCTATATCACTTATATCGCTAGTATCTGAAGCTAAATCATTTGTTTCGCATGGATTTGAAGCTAAACCTTCAACATCGCATTGATTTGAAGCTAAATCAGGTGTTTCGATTGGATTGGAAGTTAACTCGTTTGTTTCGTCTACATTTGAAGCTGTATCACTTATATCGCAAGTATCTGAGGCTAAATCATTTATTTCGCATGGATTTGAAGCTAGACCTTCTACATCGCATTGATTTGCAGCTAAATCATGTATTTCGCACGGATTTGTATCCCAATTTTTTGAAGCTAAATCATTTGTTTCGCATGGATTTGAAGCTAAACCTTCTACATCGCATTGATTTGAAGCTAAATCATGTGTTTCGCTTGGATTTGAAGCTAACTCGTTTGTTTCGTCTGCATTTGAAGCTATATCACCTATATCGCTAGTATCTGAAGCTAAACCATTTGTTTCGCATGGATATGAAGCTAAACCTTCTACATCGCATGGATTTGCAGCTAAATCATGTGTTTCGCATGGATTTGAAGCTAACTCGTTAATTTCGAATGCATTTGAAGCTATATCACTTATATCGCAAGTATCTTAATCTAAATCATTTGTTTCGCATTTATTTGAAGCTAAGCCTTCTAGTTCGTATCGATTTGAAGTTAAATGATATGTATCGCAAGGATTTTGAAGCTAACTCGTTTGATTCGTCAGCATTTGAAGCTATATCACCTATATCCCAAGTGTTTGAAGCTCAATCATTTGCTTCGCATGGATTTGAAGCTAAACCTTCAACATCGCATTGATTTGAAGCTAAATCAGGTGTTTCGATTGGATTGGAAGTTACCTCGTTTGTTTCGTCTACATTTGAAGGTATATCACTTATATCCCAATTGATTGAAGCTAAATCATTTGTTTCGCATGGATTTGAAGCTAAAACTTCTACATCACATTGATTTGCTGCTAAATCATGTGTTTCGCATGGATTTGAAGCTAAACCATCTACATCGCATGGATTTGAAGCTAAATCACGTGTTTCGCTTGGATACGAAGCTAACCCGTTTGTTTCTCCTGCATTTGAAGCTATATCACTTATATCGCATGTATATGATGCTAAATCATTTATGTCGCATGGATTTGAAGCTAAACCTTCTACATCGTATTGATTTGAAGCAAAACCTTCTACATTGCATTGATTTAAAGCTAAACCTTCTACATCGCATTGCTTTGAATCTAAACCTTCTACATCGCATTGATTTGAAGCTAAATCATGTGATTTGCTTGTATTTGAAGCTAACTGGTTTGCTTCGGCTGCATTTAAAGCTATATCACTTATATCTCAATTGTTTGAAGCTAAATCATTTGTTTCGCATGGATTTGAAGCTAACTCGTTTGTTTCACATGCAGTTGAAGCTAAATCATGTATATCAAAAGTATTTGAAGCTGAACTATTTGTTTCGCATGGATTCGAAGATAAGCCTTCTACTTCCCACTGATTTGAAGCTATATCATGTTTTTGGCTTGGATTTGAAGCTATCTCGTTTGGTTCGCATGCAGTTGAAGCTAAATCATGTATATCACAAGTATTTGAAGCTAAAGCATTTGATCGTATGGATTTGAAGGTAAGCCTTCTACTTCGCATTGATTAGAAGCGGAATCATGTTTTTCGCTTGAATTTGAAGCTAACTCGTTTGTTTCGTCTGAATTTGAAGCTATATCACTTATATCGATAGCATCTGATGCTAAATCATTTGTTTCGCATGGATTTGAATCTAAACCTTCTACATCGCATTGATTTTCAGCTAAATCATTTCCTTAGCATGGATTTGAAGCTAACTCGTTCGTTTCGCCCGCATTTGATGCTATATCACTTATATCGCAAGTATCTGAAGCTAAATCATTTGTTACGCATGGATTTGAAGCTAAAACTTCTAAATCGCATTTATTTGAAGCTAAATCGTGTGATTCTCTTGCGTATGAAGCTAACTCGTTTGTTTCGTCTCCATTTGAAGCTATATCACTTATATCGCAAGTATCTGAAGCTAAATCATTGGTTTCGCATGGATTTGAAGCTAAGCCTTCTACTTCGTATCGATTTGAAGATAAATGAAATGTATCGCATGGATTTGAAGCTAATTCGTTTGTATCGCCTGCATTTGAAGCTAAATCATGTATATCACAAGTACTTGATGCTGACCCATTTGTTTCGCTTGGATTCGAAGGCCAGCCTTCTACTTCGCAATGATTTGAAGCTAAATCATGTGTTTCGTATGGATTTGAAGCTAAACCATGTGTTTCGCATGGATTTGAAGCTAACTCGTTTGTTTCGCATGCAGTTGAAGCTAAATCATGTATATCACAAGTATTTGAAGCTAAGCCATTTCTTTCGCATGGATTCGAAAATAAGCGTTCTAGTTCGCAGTGATTTGATTCTACATCATGTTTTTCGCTTGGATTTAAAGCTAACTCGTTTGTTTCGCCTGGATTTGAAGCTAAACCGTGTATATCGCAAGTATTTGGTGCTAAACCATTTGTTTCGCTTGGATTCGAAGATCAGCCTTCTCCTTCGCATTGATTTGAAGCTAAATCATGTGCTTCGCATGGATTTGAAGCTAACTCGTTTGTTTCGCATGCTGTTGAAGCTAAATCATGTATATCACAAGTATTTGAAGCTAAGCCATTTGTTTCGCGTGGATTCGAAGATAAGCCTTCTACTTCGCTTTGATTTGAAACTAAATCATGTGATTCACTTGGATATGTGGCTAACTCATTTGTTTCGCATTCATTTGCCAAATCATGTATATCACAAATATTTGAAGCTAAACCATTTGATTCGCATGGATTTGAAGGTAAGCCTTCTACTTCGCATTGATTTGGAGCTGAATCATGTGTTTCGCATGGATTGAGAGCTAACTCGTTTGTTTCGCATGGATTTGAAGCTAAATCGAGTATATCTCAAGTATTTGATGCTAAACCATTTGTGATTTGAAGCTAACTCGTTTGTTTCGCATGCAGTTGAAGCTAAATCATGTATATCATAAAGTACTTGATGCTGACCCATTTGTTTCGCTTGGATTCGAAGACCAGCCTTCTACTTCTCAATGATTTGAAGCTAAATCATGTGTTTCGCATGGATTTGAAGCTAAATCATGTGTTTCGCATGGATTTGAAGCTAACTCGTTTGTCTCGCATGCTGTTGAAGCAACATCATATCTATCACAAGTATCTGCAGTTAAATCATTTGTTTCGCTTGGATTCGGAGATCGGCCTTCTCCTTCGCATTGATTTGAAGCTAAATCGTGTGTTTCTCATGCAGTTGAAACTGAATCATGTATATCACATGTATTTGAAGCCAAACCATTTGATTCGCATGGATTTGAAGCTAAGACAAGTGTTTCGAATGAATTTCAAGTTAAATCATGTGTTTCGCATGGATTTGAAGCTAAGTCGTTTGTTTCGCATGCAGTTCAAGTTAAATCATGTATATCATATGTATATGAAGCTAAGCCATTTTATCGCATGGATTTGACGCTGAGCCTTCTACTTCGCATTGATTTGAAGCTGAATCATGTGTTTCGCTTGAATTTGAAGCTAACACGTTTGTTTCACAAGCAGTTGAAGCTAAATCATGTATATCAAAAGTATTTGAAGCTGAACCATTTTTTTCGCATGAATATTAAGCTAAGACATGTGTTTCGAATTAATTTGAAGCTAAATCATGTGATTCGCATGGATTTGAAGCTAACTCGTTTGTTTCGCCTACATTTAAAGCTAAATCATGTTTATCACAAGTATTTGAAGCTAAACCATTTGTTTCGCATGGATTCGAAGTTAATCCTTCTACCTCGCATTGATTTGAAGCTAAATCATGTGTTTCGCTTGGATTTGAAGCTAAGTCTTCTACTTCGCTTTGATTTGAATCTAAATCATGTGTTTCGTATGGATTTAGACTTAACTCATTTGATTCGCATGCATTTGAAGCTAATTCGTTTGTTTGGCCTGCATTTGAAGCTAAATGATGTATATCACAAGTATTTCTAGCGAAACCATTTGATTTGCATTGATTTGTAGCTAAGCCTTCTTCTTCGCGTTTGTTTTGAAGCTAAATCTTGTGTTTCGGTTGAATTTGAACCTAATTCGTTTGTTTTGCATGCAGTTGAAGCTAAGTCATGAGTAAAACAAGTATTTGACTCTAAACTATACGTTTCGCATGGATTTGAAGCTGAACCTACTAAGTCGCATTGATTTGAAGCTAACTCATGTGTTTCGCATGGATTTGAAGCTAAACCTCCTGCATCGCATTGATTTGAAACTTAATCGTGTGTTTTGCATGGATTTGATGCTAACTCGTTTGTTTCCCCTGCATTTGAAGCTATATCACTTATATCCCAAGTGTTTGAAGCTGAATCATTTGTTTTGCATGGATTTGAAGATAAGCCTTCTACTTCCAATTGATTTGAAGCTAAATCATGTGTTTCGCTTGGATTTGAACCTAACTCGTCTGTTTCACATGCAGCTGAAGCTATATCACCTACATCCCAAGTGTTTGAATCTAAATCATTTGTTTCGCATGGATTTGAAGCTAAGCCTTCTACGTCGTATCGATTTGAAGTTAAATGATATGTATCGCATGGATTTTGAAGCTAACTCGTTTGATTCGTCAGCATTTGAAGCTATATCACTTATATCCCAATTGTTTGAAGCTAAATCATTTGTTTCGCATGGATTTGAAACTAAACCTTCTACATCGCATTGATTTGAAGCTAAATCATGTGATTCGCTTGGATTTGAAGCTAACTCGTTTGTTTCGGCTGCATTTGAAGCTATATCACTTATATCTCAAGTGTTTGAAGCTAAATCATTTGTTTCGCATGGATTTGAAGCTAAACCTTCTACATCGCATTGATTTGCAGCTAAATCATGTGTTTCGAATGGATTTGAAGCTAACTCGTTCGTTTAGAATGCTGTTGAAGCTAAATCATGTATATCACATGTATTTGAAGCTAAACCATTTCAATCGCATGGATTTGAACCTGAGCCTTCTACTTCGCATTGATTTGAACCTGAATCATTTGTTCCGCACGAATTTGAAGCTAACTCGTTTGTTTCACATGCAGTTGAAGATAAATGATGTATATCAAAAGTATTTGAAGCTGAACTTTTGTTTCGCATGGATTTGAAGCTAAACCTTCTGCATCGCATTGATTTGAAGCTAAATCATGTGTTTTGCATGGATTTGATGCTAACTCGTTTGTTTCCCCTGTATTTGAAGCTATATCACTTATATCCCAAGTGTTTGAAGCTGAATCATTTGTTTTGCATGGATTTGAAGATAAGCCTTCTACTTCCAATTGATTTGAAGCTAAATCATGTGTTTCGCTTGGATTTGAACCTAACTCGTCTGTTTCACATGCAGCTGAAGCTATATCACCTACATCCCAAGTGTTTGAATCTAAATCATTTGTTTCGCATGGATTTGAAGCTAAGCCTTCTACGTCGTATCGATTTGAAGTTAAATGATATGTATCGCATGGATTTTGAAGCTAACTCGTTTGATTCGTCAGCATTTGAAGCTATATCACTTATATCCCAATTGTTTGAAGCTAAATCATTTGTTTCGCATGGATTTGAAACTAAACCTTCTACATCGCATTGATTTGAAGCTAAATCATGTGTTTCGCTTGGATATGAAGCTAACTCGTTTGTTTCGTCTGCATATGAAGCTATATCACTTATATCGCTAGTATCTGAAGCTAAATCATTTGTTTCGCATGGATTTGAAGCTAAACCTTCTACTTCGTATTAATTTGAAGCTAAATCATGGGTTTCGCATGGATTTGAAGCTAAGTCGTTTGTTTCGCATGCAGTTGAAACTATATCACTTATATCGCAACTATCTGATGTTAAACCATTTGTATCGCATGCATTTGAAGCTAAACCTTCTGCATCGCATTGATTTGAAGCTAAATCATGTGTTTTGCATGGATTTGATGCTAACTCGTTTGTTTCCCCTGTATTTGAAGCTATATCACTTATATCGCAAGTATCTAATGCTAATTCAGTTGTTTTGCATGGATTTGAAGCTAAATCTTCTACATCGCATGGATTTGCAGCTAAATCATGTGTTTCGCATGGATTTGAAGCTAACTCGTTAGTTGCGCCTGCATTTGAATCTATATAACTTATATCGCAAGTATCTGAATCTAAATCATTTGTTTCGCATGAATTTGAAGCTAAGCCTTCTACTTCGTATAGATTTGAAGTTAAATGACATGTATCGCATGGATTTTGAAGCTATCTCGTTGGATTCGTCTGCATTTAAAGCTATATCACTTATATCCCAAGTGTTTGAAGCTAAATCATTTGTTTCGCATCGATTTGAAGCTGAACCTTCTACATCGCATTGATTTGAAGCTAAATCATGTGTTTCGCTTGGATTTGAAGCTAAACCATCTGCATCGCATTAATTTGACGATAAATCATGTGTTTTGCATGTATTTGATGCTAACTCGCCTGTTTCCCTTGCATTTGAAGCTATATCAGTTATATCGCAAGTATCTGATTCTAAATCATTTATTTCGCACGGATTTGAATCTAAATCATCTACATAGCATGGATTTGCAGCTAAATCATGTGTTTTGCATGGATTTTATGCTAACTCGTTTGTTTCCCCTGCATTTGAAGCTATATCACTTATATCGCAAGTATCTGAATCTAAATCATTTGTTTCGCATGAATTTGAAGCTAAGCCTTCTACTTCGTATAGATTTGAAGTTAAATGATATGTATCGCATGGATTTTGATGCTAACTCGTTTGTTTCGGCTGCATTTGAAGCTATATCACTTATATCTCAATTGATTTGCAGCTAAATCATTTCTTTAGCATGGATTTGAAGCTAACTCGTTCGTTTCGCCCGCATTTGATGCTATATCACTTATATCGCAAGTATCTGAAGCTAAATCATTAGTTACGCATGTATTTGAAGCTGAAACTTCTAAATCGCATTTATTTGGAGCTAAATCGTGTGATTCTCTTGGATATGAAGCTAACTCGTTTGTTTCGTATGCATTTGAAGCTATATCAGTTATATCGCAAGTATCTGAAGCTAAATCATTTGTGTCGCGCGGATTTGAAGCTAACTCGTTCGTTTCGCCTGCATTTGAAGGTATATCAATTATATCGCAAGTATGTGATCCTAAATTATTTGTTTCGGATGGCTTTGAATCTAAGCCTTCAACTTCGCATTGAATTGAAGCTAAATCATGTGTTTCGCATGGATTTGAAGCTAACTCGTTAGTTTCGCCTGAATTTGAAACTAGATCATGTTTATCACAAGTATCAAAAAGTAAGCCATTTGTTTCGTTAGAATATGTAGCTAAACCATGTGTTCGCATGAATTTCAAGCTAAATCATGTGTTTCGCATGGATTTAATGCTAACTCGTTTGTTTCGCCTGCATTTGAAGCTATATCACTTATATCGCAAGTATCTGAAGCTAAATCATTTGTGTCGCATGGATTTGAAGCTAAACCTTCTACATCGCATTGATTTAAAGCTTAATCATGTGTTTTGCATGGATTTGAAGCTAACTCGTTTGTCTCCTGCATTTGAAGCTATATCACTTATATCGTATGTATCTGATGCTAAATCATTTGTGTGGCGTGGATTTAATGCTAATCCTTCTACATCGCATTGATTTGCAGCTAAATCATTTGTTTCGCATGGATTTGAAGCTAAACTTTCTACATCGCATTGATTTGAAGCTAAATCATGTGTTTTGCATGGATTTGATGCTAACTCGTTTGTTTTCCCTGCATTTGAAGCTATATCACTTATATAGCAAGTATCTGATGCTAATTCAGTTGTTTTGCATGGATTTGAAGCTAAATCTTCTACATCGCATGGATTTGCAGCTAAATCATGTGTTTCGCATGGATTTGAAGCTAACTCGTTTGTTTCGTCTGCATTTGAAGCTACATCACCTATATCGCTAGTATCTGAAGCTAAATCATTTGTTTCGCATGGATTTGAAGCTAAAACTTCTACATCGCATTGATTTGCTGCTAAATCATGTGTTTCGCATGTATTTGGAGCTAAGTGATTTGTTTCTCCTGCATTTGAAGCTATATCACTTATACCGCAAGTGCTTGTAGTTAAATCATTTGTTTCGCATGGACTTGAAGATAAACCTTCTACATCGTATTGATTTGAGGCAAAACCTTCTACATTGCATTGATTTAAAGCTAAACCTTCTACATCGCATTGCTTTGAAGCTAAGCCTTCTACTTTGCATCGATTTGAAGCTTAATCATGTGTTTTGCATGGATTTGAAGGTAACTCTTTTGTTTCGCCTGCATTTGATACTATGTCACTTATATCGCAAGTATTTGAAGCTAAATCATTGGTTTCGCATGGATTTGAAACTAAACCTTCTACATCCCATTGATTTGCAGCTAAATCATGTGCTTCGCATGGATTTGAAGCTAACTCGTTTGTTTCGTCTGCATTTGAAGCTATATCACTTATATTCCAAGCGTTTGAAACTAAATCATTTGTTTCGCATGGATTTGAAGCTAAACCTTCTACATAGCATTGATTTGCTGCTAAATCATGTGTTTCGCATGAATTTGAAGCTAATTCGTTTGTTGCGGATGCAGTTGAATATAAATAAAGTATATCCCAAGTGTTTGAAGCTAAATCATTTGTTTCGCATGGATTTGAAGCTAAACTTTCTACATCGCATTGATTTGAAGCTAAATCATGTGTTTTGCATGGATTTGATGCTAACTCGTTTGTTTTCCCTGCATTTGAAGCTATATCACTTATATAGCAAGTATCTGATGCTAATTCAGTTGTTTTGCATGGATTTGAAGCTAAATCTTCTACATCGCATGGATTTGCAGCTAAATCATGTGTTTCGCATGGATTTGAAGCTAACTCGTTTGTTTCGTCTGCATTTGAAGCTACATCACCTATATCGCTAGTATCTGAAGCTAAATCATTTGTTTCGCATGGATTTGAAGCTAAAACTTCTACATCGCATTGATTTGCTGCTAAATCATGTGTTTCGCATGGATTTGAAGCTAAACCTTCTACATCGCATGTATTTGAAGCTAAACTTTATACATTGCATTGATTTGAAGCTAAATCACGTGTTTCGCTTGGATACGAAGCTAACCCGTTTGTTCCTCCTGCATTTGAAGCTATATCACTTATATCGCATGTATATGATGCTAAATCATTAATGTCGCCTGGATTTGAAACTAAACCTTCTACATCCCATTGATTTGCTGCTAAATCATGGGTTTCACATGGATTTGACGCTAATTCGTTAGTTGCGCATGCAGTTGAATCTAAATAACGTATATCACACGTATTTGTATCTAAACCATTTCTTTCGCATGGATTTGAAGCTAAACATTCTACATCGCACTGATTAAAGCTAAATCATGCGTTTCGCTTGGATATGAAGCTAACTCGTTTGTTTCGTCTGCATATGAAGCTATATCACTTATATCGCTAGTATATGAAGCTAAATCATATGTTTCGCATGGATTTGAAGCTAAACCTTCGACATAGCATTGATTTGAAGCTTATTCATGTGTTTTGTATAGATTTGAAGCTAACTCGTTTGTTGCCCCTGCATTTGAAGCTACATCACTTATATCCCAAGCGTTTGAAACTAAATCATTTGTTTCGCATGGATTTGAAGCTAATCCTTCAATATCGCATTGATTTGAAGATAAATCATGTCTTTCGATTGGATTGGAAGTTAACCCGTTTGTTTCGTCTACATTTGAAGCTGTATCACTTATATCGCAAGTATCTGAAGCTAAATCATTTGTTCTGCATGGATTTGAAGCTAAACCTTCTACATCGCATTGATTTGCAGCTAAATCATGTTTTTCGCATGGATTTGAAACTAACACGTTTCTTTCGTCTGCATTTCAAGCTATATCACATATATCCCAATTGTTTGAAGCTAAATCATTTGTTTCGCGTGTATTTGAAGCTAAACCTTCTACATCGCATTGATTTGAAGCTAAACCTTCTACATCGCATTGATTTGAAGCTAAATCATGTGATTCGCTTGGATTTGAAGCTAACTCGTTAGTTTTGCCTGCATTTGAAGCTATATCACCTATATCCCAAGTGTTTGATGCTAAATCATTTGCTTCGCAAGAATGTGAAGCTAATCCTTCTACATCGCATTGATTTCAAGCTAAATCATGTGATTCGCTTGGATTTGAAGCTAACTCGTTAGGTTTCCCTGCATTTGAAGCTATATCACCTATATCCCAAGTGTTTGAAGCTCAATCATTTGCTTCGCAAGGATGTGAAGCTAATCCTTCTACATCGCATTGATTTCAAGCTAAATCATGTGTTTTACTTGGATTTGAAGCTAAACCTTCTGCATCGCATTGATTTGAAGCTAAATCATGTGTTTTGCATGGATTTGATGCTAACTCGTTTGTTTCCCCTGCATTTGAAGCTATATCACTTATATCGCAAGTATCTGAATCTAAATCATTTGTTTAGCATGAATTTGTAGCTAAGCCTTCTACTTCGTATAGATTTGAAGTTAAATGATATGTATCGCATGGATTTGAAGCTAACTCGTTTGATTCGTCTGCATTTGAAGCTATATCACTTATATCCCAAGTGTTTGAAGCTAAATCATTTGTTTCGCATGGTTTTGAAGCTGAACCTTCTACATAGCATTGATTTGAAGCTAAATCATGTTTTTCGCTTGGATTGGAAGCTAACTCGTTTGTTTCGTCTGCATTTGAAGCTATATCACCTATATCGCTAGTATCTGAAGCTAAATCATTGGTTTCGCATGGATTTGAAACTAAACCTTCTACATCCCATTGATTTGCAGGTAAATCAAGTGTTTCGCATGTATTTGGAGCTAAGTGATTTGTTTCTCCTGCATTTGAAGCTATATCACTTATACCGCAAGTGCTTGTAGTTAAATCATTTGTTTCGCATGGACTTGAAGATAAACCTTCTACATCGTATTGATTTGAGGCAAAACCTTCTACATTGCATTGATTTAAAGCTAAACCTTCTACATCGCATTGCTTTGAAGCTAAGCCTTCTACTTTGCATCGATTTGAAGCTTAATCATGTGTTTTGCATGGATTTGAAGGTAACTCGTTTGTTTCGCCTGCATTTGATACTATGTCACTTATATCGCAAGTATTTGAAGCTAAATCATTGGTTTCGCATGGATTTGAAACTAAACCTTCTACATCCCATTGATTTGCAGCTAAATCATGTGTTTCGCATGGATTTGAAGCTAAACCTTCTACATCGCATGTATTTGAAGCTAAACTTTATACATTGCATTGATTTGAAGCTAAATCATGTGATTCGCTTGGATTTGAAGCTAACTCGTTAGTTTTGCCTGCATTTGAAGCTATATCACCTATATCCCAAGTGTTTGATGCTAAATCATTTGCTTCGCAAGGATGTGAAGCTAATCCTTCTACATCGCATTGATTTCAAGCTAAATCATGTGATTCGCTTGGATTTGAAGCTAACTCGTTAGGTTTGCCTGCATTTGAAGCTATATCACCTATATCCCAAGTGTTTGAAGCTCAATCATTTGCTTCGCAAGGATGTGAAGCTAATCCTTCTACATCGCATTGATTTCAAGCTAAATCATGTGTTTTACTTGGATTTGAAGCTAAACCTTCTGCATCGCATTGATTTGAAGCTAAATCATGTGTTTTGCATGGATTTGATGCTAACTCGTTTGTTTCCCCTGCATTTGAAGCTATATCACTTATATCGCAAGTATCTGAATCTAAATCATTTGTTTAGCATGAATTTGTAGCTAAGCCTTCTACTTCGTATAGATTTGAAGTTAAATGATATGTATCGCATGGATTTGAAGCTAACTCGTTTGATTCGTCTGCATTTGAAGCTATATCACTTATATCCCAAGTGTTTGAAGCTAAATCATTTGTTTCGCATGGTTTTGAAGCTGAACCTTCTACATAGCATTGATTTGAAGCTAAATCACGTTTTTCGCTTGGATTGGAAGCTAACTCGTTTGTTTCGTCTGCATTTGAAGCTATATCACCTATATCGCTAGTATCTGAAGCTAAATCATTGGTTTCGCATGGATTTGAAACTAAACCTTCTACATCCCATTGATTTGCTGCTAAATCATGGGTTTCACATGGATTTGACGCTAATTCGTTAGTTGCGCATGCAGTTGAATCTAAATAACGTATATCACACGTATTTGTATCTAAACCATTTCTTTCGCATGGATTTGAAGCTAAACATTCTACATCGCACTGATTAAAGCTAAATCATGTGTTTCGCTTGGATATGAAGCTAACTCGTTTGTTTCGTCTGCATATGAAGCTATATCACTTATATCGCTAGTATCTGAAGCTAAATCATATGTTTCGCATGGATTTGAAGCTAAACCTTCGACATAGCATTGATTTGAAGCTTATTCATGTGTTTTGTATAGATTTGAAGCTAACTCGTTTGTTGCCCCTGCATTTGAAGCTACATCACTTATATCCCAAGCGTTTGAAACTAAATCATTTGTTTCGCATGGATTTGAAGCTAATCCTTCAATATCGCATTGATTTGAAGCTAAATCATGTCTTTCGATTGGATTGGAAGTTAACCCGTTTGTTTCGTCTACATTTGAAGCTGTATCACTTATATCGCAAGTATCTGAAGCTAAATCATTTGTTCTGCATGGATTTGAAGCTAAACCTTCTACATCGCATTGATTTGCAGCTAAATCATGTTTTTCGCATGAATTTGAAACTAACTCGTTTCTTTCGTCTGCATTTCAAGCTATATCACATATATCCCAATTGTTTGAAGCTAAATCATTTGTTTCGCGTGTATTTGAAGCTAAACCTACTACATCGCATTGATTTGTAGCTAAATCATGTGATTCGCTTGGATTTGAAGCTAACTCGTTAGTTTTGCCTGCATTTGAAGCTATATCACCTATATCCCAAGTGTTTGATGCTAAATCATTTGCTTCGCAAGGATGTGAAGCTAATCCTTCTACATCGCATTGATTTCAAGCTAAATCATGTGATTCGCTTGGATTTGAAGCTAACTCGTTAGGTTTGCCTGCATTTGAAGCTATATCACCTATATCCCAAGTGTTTGAAGCTCAATCATTTGCTTCGCAAGGATGTGAAGCTAATCCTTCTACATCGCATTGATTTCAAGCTAAATCATGTGTTTTACTTGGATTTGAAGCTAAACCTTCTGCATCGCATTGATTTGAAGCTAAATCATGTGTTTTGCATGGATTTGATGCTAACTCGTTTGTTTCCCCTGCATTTGAAGCTATATCACTTATATCGCTAGTATCTGAAGCTAAATCATTTGTTTAGCATGAATTTGTAGCTAAGCCTTCTACTTCGTATAGATTTGAAGTTAAATGATATGTATCGCATGGATTTGAAGCTAACTCGTTTGATTCGTCTGCATTTGAAGCTATATCACTTATATCCCAAGTGTTTGAAGCTAAATCATTTGTTTCGCATGGTTTTGAAGCTGAACCTTCTACATAGCATTGATTGAAGCTAAATCATGTTTTTCGCTTGGATTGGAAGCTAACTCGTTTGTTTCGTCTGCATTTGAAGCTATATCACCTATATCGCTAGTATCTGAAGCTAAATCATTGGTTTCGCATGGATTTGAAACTAAACCTTCTACATCCCATTGATTTGCAGGTAAATCAAGTGTTTCGCATGTATTTGGAGCTAAGTGATTTGTTTCTCCTGCATTTGAAGCTATATCACTTATACCGCAAGTGCTTGTAGTTAAATCATTTGTTTCGCATGGACTTGAAGATAAACCTTCTACATCGTATTGATTTGAGGCAAAACCTTCTACATTGCATTGATTTAAAGCTAAACCTTCTACATCGCATTGCTTTGAAGCTAAGCCTTCTACTTTGCATCGATTTGAAGCTTAATCATGTGTTTTGCATGGATTTGAAGGTAACTCGTTTGTTTCGCCTGCATTTGATACTATGTCACTTATATCGCAAGTATTTGAAGCTAAATCATTGGTTTCGCATGGATTTGAAACTAAACCTTCTACATCCCATTGATTTGCAGCTAAATCATGTGTTTCGCATGGATTTGAAGCTAACTCGTTTGTTTCGTCTGCATTTGAAGCTATATCACTTATATTCCAAGCGTTTGAAACTAAATCATTTGTTTCGCATGGATTTGAAGCTAAACCTTCTACATAGCATTGATTTGCTGCTAAATCATGTGTTTCGCATGAATTTGAAGCTAATTCGTTTGTTGCGGATGCAGTTGAATATAAATAAAGTATATCCCAAGTGTTTGAAGCTAAATCATTTGTTTCGCATGGATTTGAAGCTAAACTTTCTACATCGCATTGATTTGAAGCTAAATCATGTGTTTTGCACGGATTTGATGCTAACTCGTTTGTTTTCCCTGCATTTGAAGCTATATCACTTATATAGCAAGTATCTGATGCTAATTCAGTTGTTTTGCATGGATTTGAAGCTAAATCTTCTACATCGCATGGATTTGCAGCTAAATCATGTGTTTCGCATGGATTTGAAGCTAACTCGTTTGTTTCGTCTGCATTTGAAGCTACATCACCTATATCGCTAGTATCTGAAGCTAAATCATTTGTTTCGCATGGATTTGAAGCTAAAAGTTCTACATCGCATTGATTTGCTGCTAAATCATGTGTTTCGCATGGATTTGAAGCTAAACCTTCTACATCGCATGTATTTGAAGCTAAACTTTATACATTGCATTGATTTGAAGCTAAATCACGTGTTTCGCTTGGATACGAAGCTAACCCGTTTGTTTCTCCTGCATTTGAAGCTATATCACTTATATCGCATGTATATGATGCTAAATCATTAATGTCGCCTGGATTTGAAACTAAACCTTCTACATCCCATTGATTTGCTGCTAAATCATGGATTTCACATGGATTTGAAGCTAATTCGTTTGTTGCGCAAGTAGTTGAATCTAAATAACGTATATCACAAGTATTTGTAGCTAAACCATTTATTTCGCATGGATTTGAAGCTAAACATTCTACATCGCACTGATTAAAGCTAAATCATGTGTTTCGCTTGGATATGATGCTAACTCGTTTGTTTCGTCTGCATATGAAGCTATATCACTTATATCGCTAGTATCTGAAGCTAAATCATTTGTTTCGCATGGATTTGAAGCTAAACCTGCGATATAGCATTGATTTGAAGCTTAATCATTTGTTTTGTATGGATTTGAAGCTAACTCGTTTGTTGACCCTTCATTTGAAGCTATATCACTTACATCCCAAGCGTTTGAAACTAAACCATTTATTTCGCATGGATTTGAAGCTAAACCTTCGACATAACATTGATTTGTAGCTTAATCTTGTGTTTTGCATGGATTTGAAGCTAACTCGTTTGTTTCGCAGGCAGTTGAAGCTATATCACTTATATCGCAACTATCTGATGTTAAATCATTTGTTTCGCATGGATTTGAAGATAAACATTCTACATCGCACTGATTAAAGCTAAATCATGTGTTTCGCTTGGATATTAAGCTAACCCGTTTGTTTCGTCTGCATATGAAGCTATATCACTTATATCGCTAGTATCAGAATCTAAATCATTTGTTTCGCATGGATTTGAAGCTAAACCTTCGACATAGCATTGATTTGAAGCTTAATCATGTGTTTCGCATGGATTTGTAGCTTACTCGTGTGTATCGTTTGCATTTGAAGCTGTATCACTTATATCGCAAGTATCTGGAACAAAATCATGTGTTTCGCATGGATACGAAGCTAACGCGTTCGTTTCGCCAGCATTTGAAGCTATATCACTTATATCGCAAGTATCTGAAGCTAAATTACTTGTTTCGCATGAATTTGAAGCTAAACCTTCTACATCGCATTGATTTGACGCTAAATCATGTGTTTCGCATGGATTTGAAGCTAACTCGTTTGTTTTGCATGCAGTTGAAGCTAAATCATGTATATCAAAAGTATTAAAATCTAAAGTATTTGTTTCGCATGGATTCGAAGATAAGACTTCTACTTCGCATTGATTGGTAGCTATATCATGCGTTTCGCATGGATTTACAACACACTCGCTTGTTTCGCAAGCATTTGAAGCTAAATCATGTATATCACAAGTCTTTGAAGCTAAACCATTTGTTTCGCATGGATTCGAAAATCAGCCTTCTACTTCGCATTGATTTGGAGCTAAATCATGTGGTTCGCATGGATTTGTAGCTAACTCTTTTGTCTCGCATGCAGATGAGGCTAAGTCATGTATATCACATGCATTTGAAGCTAAACCATTTGATTCGCATGGATTTGAAGCTGTGCCTTCTACTTCGCATTGATTTGAAGCTGAATCATGAGTTTCGCGTGAATTTGAAGCTAAATCATGTGTTTCGCATGGATTTGAAGCTAAGTCGTTTGTTTCGCCTGCATTTGAAGCTAAATCATGTATATCACAAGTATTTGAAGGTAAATCATTAGTTTCGCATAGATTCTAAGATAAGCCTCCTACTTCGCTTTGATTTGTAGATAAATCATGTGTATCGAATGGATTTAATGCTAATCCTTCTACTTCGTATAGATTTGAAGTTAAATGATATGTAACGCATGGATTTTGAAGCTAACTCGATTGATTCGTCTGCATTTGAAGCTATATCACTTATATCCCAATTGATTGAAGCTAAATCATTTGTTTCGCGTGGATATGTAGCTAAACCTTCTACAACGCATTGATTTGAAGCAAAATCATGTGATTTGCTTGGATTTGAAGCTAACTCGTTTGTTTCGTCTGCATTTGAAGAAATATCACTTATATCTCAAGTGTTTGAAGCTAAATCATGTGTTTCGCAATGGATTTGAAGCTAACTCGTTAGAGTCGCCTGCATTTAAAGCTATATCAGTTATGTCGCAAGTAACTGAAGCTAAACCATTTGTATCTCACGGATTTGAAGCTATACCTTCTACATCGCATTGATTGGAAGCTAAATCATTTGTTCCGTATGGATTTGAATCTAAGACTTGTACTCCGCATTGATTTGAAGCTAAATCATGTGTTTCGCATGGATTTGAAGCTAACTCGATCGTTTCGCCTGCATTTGAAGCCATATCACTTATATCGCAAGTATCTGAACCTAAATCATTTGTTTCGCATGGATTTGAAGCTAAGCCTTCTACTTCGTATCTATTTGAAGCTAAATCATTTGTTTCGCATGGATTTGAAGCTAAACCTTTTACATCACATTGATTTGCAGCTAAATCATGTCTTCCGCATGGATTTGAAGCCAACTCGTTCGTTTCGCTTGCATTTTATGCTATATCACTTATATCGCAAGTATCTGAAGCTAAATCATTTGTTTCGCATGTATTTGAAGCTAAACCTTCTAAATCGCATTTATTTGAAGCTAAATCGTGTGATTCTCTCGGATTTGTAGCAAACTCGTTCGTTTCGCTTGCATTTGATGCTATATCACTTATATCGCAAGTATCTGAAGCTAAATCATTTGTTTCGCATGTATTTGAAGCTAAACCTTCTAAATCGCATTTATTTGAAGCTAAATCGTGTGATTCTCTTGGATTTGTAGCTAACTCGTTTGTTGCGTCTGCGTTTGAAGCTATATCACTTATATCGCAAGTATCTGAAGCTAAATCATTTGTGTCGCATGGCTTCGAAGCTAAACCTTCTACATCGCATTGATTTGCAGCTAAATCATGTTTTTCGCATGGATTTGAAACTAACTCGTTTCTTTCGTCTGCATTTCAAGCTATATCACATATATCCCAATTGTTTGAAGCTAAATCATTTGTTTCGCGTGTATTTGAAGCTAAACCTACTACATCGCATTGATTTGTAGCTAAATCATGTGATTCGCTTGGATTTGAAGCTAACTCGTTAGTTTTGCCTGCATTTGAAGCTATATCACCTATATCCCAAGTGTTTGATGCTAAATCATTTGCTTCGCAAGGATGTGAAGCTAATCCTTCTACATCGCATTGATTTCAAGCTAAATCATGTGATTCGCTTGGATTTGAAGCTAACTCGTTAGGTTTGCCTGCATTTGAAGCTATATCACCTATATCCCAAGTGTTTGAAGCTCAATCATTTGCTTCGCAAGGATGTGAAGCTAATCCTTCTACATCGCATTGATTTCAAGCTAAATCATGTGTTTTACTTGGATTTGAAGCTAAACCTTCTGCATCGCATTGATTTGAAGCTAAATCATGTGTTTTGCATGGATTTGATGCTAACTCGTTTGTTTCCCCTGCATTTGAAGCTATATCACTTATATCGCTAGTATCTGAAGCTAAATCATTTGTTTAGCATGAATTTGTAGCTAAGCCTTCTACTTCGTATAGATTTGAAGTTAAATGATATGTATCGCATGGATTTGAAGCTAACTCGTTTGATTCGTCTGCATTTGAAGCTATATCACTTATATCCCAAGTGTTTGAAGCTAAATCATTTGTTTCGCATGGTTTTGAAGCTGAACCTTCTACATAGCATTGATTGAAGCTAAATCATGTTTTTCGCTTGGATTGGAAGCTAACTCGTTTGTTTCGTCTGCATTTGAAGCTATATCACCTATATCGCTAGTATCTGAAGCTAAATCATTGGTTTCGCATGGATTTGAAACTAAACCTTCTACATCCCATTGATTTGCAGGTAAATCAAGTGTTTCGCATGTATTTGGAGCTAAGTGATTTGTTTCTCCTGCATTTGAAGCTATATCACTTATACCGCAAGTGCTTGTAGTTAAATCATTTGTTTCGCATGGACTTGAAGATAAACCTTCTACATCGTATTGATTTGAGGCAAAACCTTCTACATTGCATTGATTTAAAGCTAAACCTTCTACATCGCATTGCTTTGAAGCTAAGCCTTCTACTTTGCATCGATTTGAAGCTTAATCATGTGTTTTGCATGGATTTGAAGGTAACTCGTTTGTTTCGCCTGCATTTGATACTATGTCACTTATATCGCAAGTATTTGAAGCTAAATCATTGGTTTCGCATGGATTTGAAACTAAACCTTCTACATCCCATTGATTTGCAGCTAAATCATGTCTTCCGCATGGATTTGAAGCCAACTCGTTCGTTTCGCTTGCATTTTATGCTATATCACTTATATCGCAAGTATCTGAAGCTAAATCATTTGTTTCGCATGTATTTGAAGCTAAACCTTCTAAATCGCATTTATTTGAAGCTAAATCGTGTGATTCTCTCGGATTTGTAGCAAACTCGTTCGTTTCGCTTGCATTTGATGCTATATCACTTATATCGCAAGTATCTGAAGCTAAATCATTTGTTTCGCATGTATTTGAAGCTAAACCTTCTAAATCGCATTTATTTGAAGCTAAATCGTGTGATTCTCTTGGATTTGTAGCTAACTCGTTTGTTGCGTCTGCGTTTGAAGCTATATCACTTATATCGCAAGTATCTGAAGCTAAATCATTTGTGTCGCATGGCTTCGAAGCTAAACCTTCTACATCGCATTGATTTGCAGCTAAATCATGTGTTTCGCATGGATTTGAAGCTAAGTCGTTTGTTTCGCCTGCATTTGAAGCTAAATCATGTATATCACAAGTATTTGAAGGTAAATCATTAGTTTCGCATAGATTCTAAGATAAGCCTCCTACTTCGCTTTGATTTGTAGATAAATCATGTGTATCGAATGGATTTAATGCTAATCCTTCTACTTCGTATAGATTTGAAGTTAAATGATATGTAACGCATGGATTTTGAAGCTAACTCGATTGATTCGTCTGCATTTGAAGCTATATCACTTATATCCCAATTGATTGAAGCTAAATCATTTGTTTCGCGTGGATTTGTAGCTAAACCTTCTACAACGCATTGATTTGAAGCAAAATCATGTGATTTGCTTGGATTTGAAGCTAACTCGTTTGTTTCGTCTGCATTTGAAGAAATATCACTTATATCTCAAGTGTTTGAAGCTAAATCATGTGTTTCGCAATGGATTTGAAGCTAACTCGTTAGAGTCGCCTGCATTTAAAGCTATATCAGTTATGTCGCAAGTAACTGAAGCTAAACCATTTGTATCTCACGGATTTGAAGCTATACCTTCTACATCGCATTGATTGGAAGCTAAATCATTTGTTCCGTATGGATTTGAATCTAAGACTTGTACTCCGCATTGATTTGAAGCTAAATCATGTGTTTCGCATGGATTTGAAGCTAACTCGATCGTTTCGCCTGCATTTGAAGCCATATCACTTATATCGCAAGTATCTGAACCTAAATCATTTGTTTCGCATGGATTTGAAGCTAAGCCTTCTACTTCGTATCTATTTGAAGCTAAATCATTTGTTTCGCATGGATTTGAAGCTAAACCTTTTACATCACATTGATTTGCAGCTAAATCATGTCTTCCGCATGGATTTGAAGCCAACTCGTTCGTTTCGCTTGCATTTTATGCTATATCACTTATATCGCAAGTATCTGAAGCTAAATCATTTGTTTCGCATGTATTTGAAGCTAAACCTTCTAAATCGCATTTATTTGAAGCTAAATCGTGTGATTCTCTCGGATTTGTAGCAAACTCGTTCGTTTCGCTTGCATTTGATGCTATATCACTTATATCGCAAGTATCTGAAGCTAAATCATTTGTTTCGCATGTATTTGAAGCTAAACCTTCTAAATCGCATTTATTTGAAGCTAAATCGTGTGATTCTCTTGGATTTGTAGCTAACTCGTTTGTTGCGTCTGCGTTTGAAGCTATATCACTTATATCGCAAGTATCTGAAGCTAAATCATTTGTGTCGCATGGCTTCGAAGCTAAACCTTCTACATCGCATTGATTTGCAGCTAAATCATGTTTTTCGCATGGATTTGAAACTAACTCGTTTCTTTCGTCTGCATTTCAAGCTATATCACATATATCCCAATTGTTTGAAGCTAAATCATTTGTTTCGCGTGTATTTGAAGCTAAACCTACTACATCGCATTGATTTGTAGCTAAATCATGTGATTCGCTTGGATTTGAAGCTAACTCGTTAGTTTTGCCTGCATTTGAAGCTATATCACCTATATCCCAAGTGTTTGATGCTAAATCATTTGCTTCGCAAGGATGTGAAGCTAATCCTTCTACATCGCATTGATTTCAAGCTAAATCATGTGATTCGCTTGGATTTGAAGCTAACTCGTTAGGTTTGCCTGCATTTGAAGCTATATCACCTATATCCCAAGTGTTTGAAGCTCAATCATTTGCTTCGCAAGGATGTGAAGCTAATCCTTCTACATCGCATTGATTTCAAGCTAAATCATGTGTTTTACTTGGATTTGAAGCTAAACCTTCTGCATCGCATTGATTTGAAGCTAAATCATGTGTTTTGCATGGATTTGATGCTAACTCGTTTGTTTCCCCTGCATTTGAAGCTATATCACTTATATCGCTAGTATCTGAAGCTAAATCATTTGTTTAGCATGAATTTGTAGCTAAGCCTTCTACTTCGTATAGATTTGAAGTTAAATGATATGTATCGCATGGATTTGAAGCTAACTCGTTTGATTCGTCTGCATTTGAAGCTATATCACTTATATCCCAAGTGTTTGAAGCTAAATCATTTGTTTCGCATGGTTTTGAAGCTGAACCTTCTACATAGCATTGATTGAAGCTAAATCATGTTTTTCGCTTGGATTGGAAGCTAACTCGTTTGTTTCGTCTGCATTTGAAGCTATATCACCTATATCGCTAGTATCTGAAGCTAAATCATTGGTTTCGCATGGATTTGAAACTAAACCTTCTACATCCCATTGATTTGCAGGTAAATCAAGTGTTTCGCATGTATTTGGAGCTAAGTGATTTGTTTCTCCTGCATTTGAAGCTATATCACTTATACCGCAAGTGCTTGTAGTTAAATCATTTGTTTCGCATGGACTTGAAGATAAACCTTCTACATCGTATTGATTTGAGGCAAAACCTTCTACATTGCATTGATTTAAAGCTAAACCTTCTACATCGCATTGCTTTGAAGCTAAGCCTTCTACTTTGCATCGATTTGAAGCTTAATCATGTGTTTTGCATGGATTTGAAGGTAACTCGTTTGTTTCGCCTGCATTTGATACTATGTCACTTATATCGCAAGTATTTGAAGCTAAATCATTGGTTTCGCATGGATTTGAAACTAAACCTTCTACATCCCATTGATTTGCAGCTAAATCATGTGTTTCGCATGGATTTGAAGCTAACTCGTTTGTTTCGTCTGCATTTGAAGCTATATCACTTATATTCCAAGCGTTTGAAACTAAATCATTTGTTTCGCATGGATTTGAAGCTAAACCTTCTACATAGCATTGATTTGCTGCTAAATCATGTGTTTCGCATGAATTTGAAGCTAATTCGTTTGTTGCGGATGCAGTTGAATATAAATAAAGTATATCCCAAGTGTTTGAAGCTAAATCATTTGTTTCGCATGGATTTGAAGCTAAACTTTCTACATCGCATTGATTTGAAGCTAAATCATGTGTTTTGCACGGATTTGATGCTAACTCGTTTGTTTTCCCTGCATTTGAAGCTATATCACTTATATAGCAAGTATCTGATGCTAATTCAGTTGTTTTGCATGGATTTGAAGCTAAATCTTCTACATCGCATGGATTTGCAGCTAAATCATGTGTTTCGCATGGATTTGAAGCTAACTCGTTTGTTTCGTCTGCATTTGAAGCTACATCACCTATATCGCTAGTATCTGAAGCTAAATCATTTGTTTCGCATGGATTTGAAGCTAAAAGTTCTACATCGCATTGATTTGCTGCTAAATCATGTGTTTCGCATGGATTTGAAGCTAAACCTTCTACATCGCATGTATTTGAAGCTAAACTTTATACATTGCATTGATTTGAAGCTAAATCACGTGTTTCGCTTGGATACGAAGCTAACCCGTTTGTTTCTCCTGCATTTGAAGCTATATCACTTATATCGCATGTATATGATGCTAAATCATTAATGTCGCCTGGATTTGAAACTAAACCTTCTACATCCCATTGATTTGCTGCTAAATCATGGATTTCACATGGATTTGAAGCTAATTCGTTTGTTGCGCAAGTAGTTGAATCTAAATAACGTATATCACAAGTATTTGTAGCTAAACCATTTATTTCGCATGGATTTGAAGCTAAACATTCTACATCGCACTGATTAAAGCTAAATCATGTGTTTCGCTTGGATATGATGCTAACTCGTTTGTTTCGTCTGCATATGAAGCTATATCACTTATATCGCTAGTATCTGAAGCTAAATCATTTGTTTCGCATGGATTTGAAGCTAAACCTGCGATATAGCATTGATTTGAAGCTTAATCATTTGTTTTGTATGGATTTGAAGCTAACTCGTTTGTTGACCCTTCATTTGAAGCTATATCACTTACATCCCAAGCGTTTGAAACTAAACCATTTATTTCGCATGGATTTGAAGCTAAACCTTCGACATAACATTGATTTGTAGCTTAATCTTGTGTTTTGCATGGATTTGAAGCTAACTCGTTTGTTTCGCAGGCAGTTGAAGCTATATCACTTATATCGCAACTATCTGATGTTAAATCATTTGTTTCGCATGGATTTGAAGATAAACATTCTACATCGCACTGATTAAAGCTAAATCATGTGTTTCGCTTGGATATTAAGCTAACCCGTTTGTTTCGTCTGCATATGAAGCTATATCACTTATATCGCTAGTATCAGAATCTAAATCATTTGTTTCGCATGGATTTGAAGCTAAACCTTCGACATAGCATTGATTTGAAGCTTAATCATGTGTTTCGCATGGATTTGTAGCTTACTCGTGTGTATCGTTTGCATTTGAAGCTGTATCACTTATATCGCAAGTATCTGGAACAAAATCATGTGTTTCGCATGGATACGAAGCTAACGCGTTCGTTTCGCCAGCATTTGAAGCTATATCACTTATATCGCAAGTATCTGAAGCTAAATTACTTGTTTCGCATGAATTTGAAGCTAAACCTTCTACATCGCATTGATTTGACGCTAAATCATGTGTTTCGCATGGATTTGAAGCTAACTCGTTTGTTTTGCATGCAGTTGAAGCTAAATCATGTATATCAAAAGTATTAAAATCTAAAGTATTTGTTTCGCATGGATTCGAAGATAAGACTTCTACTTCGCATTGATTGGTAGCTATATCATGCGTTTCGCATGGATTTACAACACACTCGCTTGTTTCGCAAGCATTTGAAGCTAAATCATGTATATCACAAGTCTTTGAAGCTAAACCATTTGTTTCGCATGGATTCGAAAATCAGCCTTCTACTTCGCATTGATTTGGAGCTAAATCATGTGGTTCGCATGGATTTGTAGCTAACTCTTTTGTCTCGCATGCAGATGAGGCTAAGTCATGTATATCACATGCATTTGAAGCTAAACCATTTGATTCGCATGGATTTGAAGCTGTGCCTTCTACTTCGCATTGATTTGAAGCTGAATCATGAGTTTCGCGTGAATTTGAAGCTAAATCATGTGTTTCGCATGGATTTGAAGCTAAGTCGTTTGTTTCGCCTGCATTTGAAGCTAAATCATGTATATCACAAGTATTTGAAGGTAAATCATTAGTTTCGCATAGATTCTAAGATAAGCCTCCTACTTCGCTTTGATTTGTAGATAAATCATGTGTATCGAATGGATTTAATGCTAATCCTTCTACTTCGTATAGATTTGAAGTTAAATGATATGTAACGCATGGATTTTGAAGCTAACTCGATTGATTCGTCTGCATTTGAAGCTATATCACTTATATCCCAATTGATTGAAGCTAAATCATTTGTTTCGCGTGGATTTGTAGCTAAACCTTCTACAACGCATTGATTTGAAGCAAAATCATGTGATTTGCTTGGATTTGAAGCTAACTCGTTTGTTTCGTCTGCATTTGAAGAAATATCACTTATATCTCAAGTGTTTGAAGCTATATCATGTGTTTCGCAATGGATTTGAAGCTAACTCGTTAGAGTCGCCTGCATTTAAAGCTATATCAGTTATGTCGCAAGTAACTGAAGCTAAACCATTTGTATCTCACGGATTTGAAGCTATACCTTCTACATCGCATTGATTGGAAGCTAAATCATTTGTTCCGTATGGATTTGAATCTAAGACTTGTACTCCGCATTGATTTGAAGCTAAATCATGTGTTTCGCATGGATTTGAAGCTAACTCGATCGTTTCGCCTGCATTTGAAGCCATATCACTTATATCGCAAGTATCTGAACCTAAATCATTTGTTTCGCATGGATTTGAAGCTAAGCCTTCTACTTCGTATCTATTTGAAGCTAAATCATTTGTTTCGCATGGATTTGAAGCTAAACCTTTTACATCACATTGATTTGCAGCTAAATCATGTCTTCCGCATGGATTTGAAGCCAACTCGTTCGTTTCGCTTGCATTTTATGCTATATCACTTATATCGCAAGTATCTGAAGCTAAATCATTTGTTTCGCATGTATTTGAAGCTAAACCTTCTAAATCGCATTTATTTGAAGCTAAATCGTGTGATTCTCTCGGATTTGTAGCAAACTCGTTCGTTTCGCTTGCATTTGATGCTATATCACTTATATCGCAAGTATCTGAAGCTAAATCATTTGTTTCGCATGTATTTGAAGCTAAACCTTCTAAATCGCATTTATTTGAAGCTAAATCGTGTGATTCTCTTGGATTTGTAGCTAACTCGTTTGTTGCGTCTGCGTTTGAAGCTATATCACTTATATCGCAAGTATCTGAAGCTAAATCATTTGTGTCGCATGGCTTCGAAGCTAAACTTTCTACAACGCATAGATTTGAAGCTACCTCGTTTGCTTCGTCTGCATTTGAAGCTATATCACTTATATCGCAAGTATTTGAAGAAAAATCATGTGTCTTGGATGGACTTGAATCTAACTCGTTTGTTTCGTCTGCATATGAAGCTATATCACTTATATCGCTAGTATCTGAAGCTATATCATTTGTTTCGCATGGATTTGAAGCTAAACCTTCTACATCGCATTGATTTGAAGCTAAATCATGTGTTTCGCTTGGATTTGAAGCTAACTCGTTTGTTTCGTCTGCATTTGAAGAAATAACACTTATATCTCAAGTGTTTGAAGCTAAATCATTTGTTTCGCATGGATTTGAAGCTGAACCATCTACATCGCTTTGATTTGCAGCTAAATCATGTGTCTCGCATGGATTTGAAACTAACTCGTTTGATTCGTCTGCATTTAAAGCTATATCACTTATATTCCAATTGTATGAAGCTAAATCATTTGTTTCGCATGGATTTGTAGCTAAGCCTTCTACTTCGTATCGATTTGAAGCTAAATGAAATGTATCGCATGGATTTTGAAGCTAACTCGTTTGATTCGTCTGCATTTAAAGCTATATCACTTATATCCCAAGTGTTTGAAGCTAAATCATTTGTTTCGCATGGATTTGAAGCTAAACCTTCTACATCGCATTGATTTGAAGCTAAATCGTGTGTTTCGCTTGGATTTGAAGCTAAACCGTCTGCATCGCATTAATTTGACGCTAAATCATGTGTTTTGCATGTATTTGATGCTAACTCGATTGTTTCGTCTGCATTTGAAGCTATATCACATATATCCCAAGTGTTTGAAACTAAATCATTTGTTCCGCATGGATTTGAAGCTAAACCTTCTACATCTCATTGATATGAAGCTAAATCATGTGATTCGCTTGGATTTGAAGCTAACTCGTTTGTTTCGGCTGCATTTGAAGCTATATCACTTATATCTCAAGTGTTTGAAGCTAAATCATTTGTTTCGCATGGATTTGATGCTATAACTTCTACATCGCATTGATTTGCGGCTAAATCATGTGTTTTGCTTGGATTTGATGCTAACTAGATAGCTTTGCCTGCATTTGAAGCTATATCACCTATATCCCAAGTGTTTGAAGCTCAATCATTTGCTTCGCAAGGATGTGAAGCTAATCCTTCTACATCGCATTGATTTCAAGCTAAATCATGTGTTTTAGTTGGATTTGAAGCTAAACCTTCTGCATCGCATTGATTTGAAGCTAAATCATGTGTTTTGCATGGATTTTATGCTAACTCGTTTGTTTCCCCTGCATTTGAAGCTATATCACTTATATCGCAAGTATCTGAATCTAAATCATTTGTTTCGCATTAATTTGTAGCTAAGCCTTCTACTTAGTATTGATTTGAAGTTAAATGATATGTATCGCATGGATTTTGAAGCTAACTCGTTTGATTCGTCAGCATTTGAAGCTATATCACTTATATCCCAATTGTTTGAAGCTAAATCCTTTGTTTCGCATGGATTTGAAGCTAAACCTTATACATCGAATTGATTTGAAGCTAAATCATGTGTTTTGCTTGGATTTGAAGCTAACTCGTTAGTTTTGCCTGCATTTGAAGCTATATCACCTATATCCCAAGTGTTTGAAGCTCAATCATTTGCTTCGCAAGGATGTGAAGCTAATCCTTCTACATCGCATTGATTTCAAGCTAAATCATGTGTTTTAGTTGGATTTGAAGCTAAACCTTCTGCATCGCATTGATTTGAAGCTAAATCATGTGTTTTGCATGGACTTGATGCTAACTCGTTTGTTTCCCCTGCATTTGAAGCTATATCACTTATATCGCAAGTATCTGAATCTAAATCATTTGTTTCGCATGAATTTGTAGCTAAGCCTTCTTCGTATATATTTGAAGTTAAATGTTATGTATCGCATGGATTTGAAGCTAACTCGTTTGATTCGTCTGCATTTGAAGCTATATGACTTATATCTCAAGTGTTTGAAGCTAAATCATTTGTTTCGCATGGATTTGAAGCTAAAACTTCTACATCGCATTGATTTGAAGCTAAATCGTGTGTTTTGCTTGGATTTGAAGCTAACTCGTTAGTTTTGCCTGCATTTGAAGCTATATCATTTATATCGCAAGTATTTGAAGCCAAATCATTTGTGTCGCATGGATTTGAATCTAAACCTTATATATCTCATTGATTTGAAGCTAAATCATGTGTTTCGCTTGTATTTAAGCTAGCTCCTTTGTTTCGTCTGCATTGGAATCTATATCACTTATATCGCAAGTGTTTGAAGCTCAATAATTTGTCTCGCATGGATTTCAAGCTAAACCCTCTACATCGCATTGATTTGAAGCTAAATTACGTGTTCCGCTTGGATTTGAAGCTAAACCTTCTTCATCGCATTGATTTGACGCTAAATCAGGTGTTTCGCTTGGATTTGAAACTAACACGTTTGTTTCGCCTGCAATTGAAGCTATATCACTTATATCGCAAGTATCTGAATCTAAATCATTTGTTTCTCATGGAATTCAAGATAAGCCTTCTACCTCGCATTGATTTGAATCCAAATCATGTGTTTCGCATGGATTTTGAAGTTAACTCGTTTGATTCGTTTGCATTTGAAGCTATATCACTTATAACCCAAGTACTTGAAGCTAAATCATTGGTTTCGCATGGATTTGCAGCTAAACCTTCTGCATCCCATTGATTTGTTGCTAAATCATGGGTTTCACATGTATTTGAAGCTGATTCGTTTGTTGCACATGCAGTTGAATCTAAATAACGTATATCACAAGTATTTGTAGCTAAACCATTTATTTCGCATGGATTTGAAGCTAAACATTCTACATCGCACTGATTAAAGCTAAATCATGCGTTTCGCTTGGATATGAAGCTAACTCGATTGTTTCGTCTGCATATGAAGCTATATCAATTATAGCGCTAGTATATAAGCTAAATAATTTGTTTCGCATGGATTTGAAGCTAAACCTTTGACATAGCATTGATTTGAAGCTTAATCATGTGTTTTGTATGGATTTGAAGCTAACTCGTTTGTTCCGTCTACATTTGAAGCTGTATCACTTATATCGCAAGTATCTGAATCTGAATCATTTGTTTCGCATGGATTTGAAGCTAAACCTTCGACATAACATTGATTTGAAGCTTAACCATGTGTTTTGCATGAATTTGAAGCTAACTCGTTTGTTGTCCCTGCACATGAAGCTATATCACTTATATCGCAAGTATCTGAAGCTAAATCATTTGTTTCGCATGGATTTGAAGCTAAGACTTCTACTTCGTATCGATTTGAAGTTAAATGATATGTATCGCTTGGATTTTGAAGCTAACTCGTTTGATTCGTCTGCATTTGAAGCTATATCACTTATATCCCAATTGTTTGAAGCTGATTCATTCGTTTGGCATGGATTTGAAGCTAAAACTTCTACGTCGCATTGATTTGCGGCTAAATCATGTGTTTCGCATGGATTTGAAGCTAAACCTTCTACATCGCATGGATTTGAAGCTAAACCTTATACATCGCATTAATTTGAAACTAAATCATGTGTTTCGCTTGGATACGAAGCTAACCCGTTTGTTTCTCCTGCATTTGAAGCTATATCACTTATATCGCATGTATATGATGCTAAATCATTTATGACGCATGGATTTGTAACTAAACCTTCTACATCGTATTGATTTGAAGCAAAACCTTCTACATTGCATTGATTTAAAGCTAAACCTTCTACATCGCAATGCTTTGAAACTATGCCTTCTACTTCGCATCGATTTGAAGCTTAATCATGTGTTTTGCATGGATTTGAAGCTAACTCGTTTGTTTCGCCTGCATTTGATGCTATGTCACTTATATCGCAAATATTTGAAGCTAAATGATTGGTTTCGCATGAATTCGAAAATCAGCCTTCTACTTCGCATTGATTTGAAGCAAAATAATGTGTTTCGCATGGGTTTGAAGCTAACTCATTTCTTTTTGCATGCAGTTGGAGCTAAATCATGTATATCACAAGCATTTGAAGCTAATCCTTTCTGATTCGTCTGGATTCGAAAATAAGCCTTCTACTTCCCATTGATTTGCAGCTAAATCATGTATTTCGCATGGATTTGAATCTAACTCGTTTGTTTCGCATGCTGTTGAATCTAAATCATGTATAAAACAATTATTAGAAGCTAAGCTATCTTTTTCGCATGGATTTGAACTGAACCTTCTACTTCGCATTGATTTGAAGCTAAATCATGTGTTTCGCATGGATTTGATGCTAACTCGGTTGTTTCGAATGCAGTTGATGCTAAATCATGTATATTGCAAGTATTTGAAGGTAAACCATTTGTTTCGCATGGATTCGAAAATCAGCCTTCTAGTTCGAATTGATTTGTAGCTAAATCATGTGTTTCGCATGGATTTGAAGCTAACTTGTTTGTTTCGCATGCAGTTGCAGCTAAATCATGTATATCACAAGTATTTGAAGCTAATCCATTTGTTTCGCATGGATTCGAAGATAAGCCTTCTACTTCGCATTCATTTGAAGCTAAATCATGTGCTTCGCTTGGATTTGAAGCTAAACCTTCTACATCGTATTGATTTGAATCTAAATCATGTGTTTCGCATGGTTTTGTAGCTTACTCGTGTGTATCGTTTGCATTTGAAGCTGTATCACTTATATCGCAAGTATCTGGAACAAAATCATGTGTTTCGCATGGATACGAAGCTAACGCGTTCGTTTCGCCAGCATTTGAAGCTATATCACTTATATCACAAGTATCTCAAGCTAAATCATTTGTTTCGCATGGATTGGAAGCTACACCTTCTACATCGCATTGATTTGCAGCTAAATCATGTTTTTCGCTTGGATTTGAAGCTAAACCTTCTACATCGCATTGATTTGAAGCTAAATCATATGTTTCGCTTGTATTTGAAGCTAACTCGTTTGTTTCGTCTGCATTGGAAGCTATATCACTTATATCGCAAGTATCTGAAGCTAAATCACTTGTTTCGCATGAATTTGAAGCTAAACCTTCTACATCGCATTGATTTGACGCTAAATCATGTGTTTCGCTTGGATTTGAATCTATCTCGTTTGTTTCATCTGCATTTGAAGCTATATCACTTATATCGCATGTATCTGAACCTAAATCATTTGTTTCGCTTGGATTTGAAGCTAAGCCTTCTACTTCGCATTGATTTGAAGCTAAATCATGTGTATCGCTTGTATTTGAATCTAACTCGTTTGTTTCGCATGCAGTTGAAGCTTAATCATGTATATTACAAGTAGTTGAAGCTAGTCCACTTGTTTAGCATTGATTTGAAGCTATGCCTTCAACTTCGCATTGATTTGGAGCTAAATCATGTTTTTCGCATGGATTTGATGCTAACTCGGTCGTTTCGCATGCAGTTGGTGCTAAATCATGTATATTACAAGTATTTGAAGCTAAACCATTTGTTTCGCATGGATTCAAAAATCAGCCTTCTACTTCGCATTGATTTGAAGCAAAATAAAGTGTTTCGCATGGGTTTGAAGCTAACTCGTTTCTTTTTGCATGCAGTTGGAGCTAAATCATGTATATCACAAGCATTTGAAGCTAAACCTTTCTGATTCGTCTGGATTCGAAAATAAGCCTCCTACTTCCCATTGATTTGCAGCTAAATCATGTATTTCGCATGGATTTGAATCTAGCTCAATTGTTTTGCATGCAGTTGAAGCAAAGTCATGTATAAAACAAGTATTTGAAGCTAATCCATTTGTTTCGCATGGATTTGAAACTAAGCCTTGCACATCGCATTGATTTGAAGCTAAATAATGTGTTTCGCGTGGGTTTGAAGCTAACTCGTTTGTTTCGCATGCTGTTGAAGTTAAATCGTGTATATCACAAGTATTTGAAGCTAAACCATTTGTTTCGCATGGATTCAAAGATAAGCCTTCTACTTCGCACTGATTTGAAGCTAAATCATATGTATCGCATGGATTTGCTGCTAACTCGTTTGTTTTCGCATGCAGTTCAAGCTAAATCATGTGTATTGCAAGTATTTGAAGCTAAACCATTTGTTTCGCATGGATCCGAAAATCAGCTTTCTACTTCGCATTGATTTGTAGCTAAATCATGTGTTTCGGATGGATTTGAGGCAAACTCGTTTGTTTCGTCTGCATTTGAAACTAGATCATGTATACCACAAGTATTTGAAGCTAATCCATTTGCTTCGCATGGATTCGAAAAAAAGCCTTATACATCGCATTGATTTGAAGCTAAATAATATGTTTCGCTTGGGTTTGAAGCAAACTCGTTTGGTTCGCATGCAGTTGAAGCTAAATCTTGATAATCACAAGTATTTGAACCTAAACCATTTGTTTCGCATGGATTCGAAAATCAGCCTCCTACTTCGCATTGATTTGAAGCTAAATCATGTACTTCGCATGGATTTGAATCTAGCTCATTTGTTTTGCATGCAGTTGAAGCAATGTCATGTATAAAACAAGTATTTGAAGCTAATCCATTTGTTTCGCATGGATTTGAAGCTAAAACTTCTACATCGCATTGATTTGCGGCTAAATCATGTGTTTTGCTTGGATTTGATGCTAACTCGTTTGCTTCTCCTGCATTTGAAGCTATATCACTTATATCGCAAGTATCTGAATCTAAATCATTTGCTTCGCATGAATTGGTAGCTAAGCCTTCTACTTCGTATAGATTTGAAGTTAAATGATATGTATTGCATGGATTTTGAAGCTAACTCGTTTGATTCGTCTGCATTTGAAGCAATATCACATATATCCCAAATGTTTGAAGCTAAATCATTTGTTTCGCATGGATTTGAAGCTAAGCCTTCTACATCGCATTGATTTCAAGCTAAATCATGTGTTTCGCTTGGATTTGAAGCTTAACCTTCTGCCTCGCATTGATTTGAAGCTAAATCATGTGTTTTGCATGGATTTGATGCTAACTCTTTTGTTCCCCCTGCATTTGAAGCTATATCACTTATATCGCAAGTGTTTGAAGCTCAATAATTTGTCTCGCATGGATTTCAAGCTAAACCCGCTACATCGCATTGATTTGAAGCTATATCACGTGTTCTGCTTGGATTTGAAGCTAAACCTTCTACATCGCATTGATTTGACGCCAAATCATGTGTTTCGCTTGGATTTGAATCTAACTCGTTTCTTTCGTCTGCATTTGAAGCTATATCACTTATATCGCAAGTATCTGAACCTAAATCATTTGTTTCTCATGGATTTCAAGATAAGCCTTCTACCTCGCATTGATTTGAAACTAAATCATGTATTTCGCATGGATTTTGAAGCTAACTCGTTTGATACGTCTGCATTTGAAGCTATATCACTTATAACCCAAGTATTTGAAGCTAAATCATTGGTTTCGCATGGATTTGCAGCTAAATCTTCTACATCCCATTGATTTGCTGCTAAATCATGGGTTTCACATGGATTTGAAGCTGATTCGTTTGTTGCGCATGCAATTTAATCTAAATAACGTATATCACAAGTATTTGTAGCTAAACCATTTATTTCGCATGGATTTGAAGCTAATCCTTCTACTTCGCATCGATTAGAAGCTTAATCATGTGTTTTGCACGGATTTGAAGCTAACTTGTTCGTTGCCCCTACATTTGAAGCTATATCACTTATATTCCAAGCGTTTGAAACTAAATCTTTTTTTTCGCATGGACTTGAAGCTAAACCTTCTACATCGCATTGGTTTGCAGCTAAATCATGTGTTTCGCATGGACTTGAAGCTAACTCGTTTGTTTCTCCTGCATTTGAAGCTATGTCACTTATATCGCAAGTATCTGAAATTAATCATTTGTTTCGCATGGATTTGAAGCTAAACCTTCTATATAGCATTGATTTGCTGCTAAATCATGTGTTTCGCATGGATTTGAAGCTAATTCGTTTGTTGCGCGTGCAGTTGAATATAAATAACTTATATCACAAGTATTTGTAGCTAAACCATTTGTTTCGCTTGGATTTGAAGCTAAACCTTCTACATCGTATTTATTTGAAGCTTAATCATGTGTTTCGCATGGATTTGAAGCTAACTCGTTTGTTTCGCATGCAGTTGAAGCTATATCACTTATATAGCAAGTATCTGATGCTAATTCAGTTGTTTTGCATGGATTTGAAGCTAAATCTTCTACATCGCATGGATTTGCAGCTAAATCATGTGTTTCGCATGGATTTGAAGCTAACTCGTTAATTTCGCCTGCATTTGAAGCTATATCACTTATATCGCAAGTATTTGATTCTAAATCATTTGTTTCGCATGGATTTGAAGCTAAGACTTCTACTTCGTATCGATTTGAAGTTAAATGATATGTATCGCTTGGATTTGTCAGCTAACTCGTTTGATTCGTCTGCATTTGAAGCTATATCACTTATATCCCAATTGTTTGAAGCTGAATCATTCGTTTGGCATGGATTTGAAGCTAAAACTTCTACATCGCATTGATTTGCGGCTAAATCATGTGTTTCGCATGGATTTGAAGCTAAACCTTATACATCGCATTGATTTGAAGCTAAATCACGTGTTTCGCTTGGATACGAAGCTAACCCGTTTGTTTGTCCTGCATTTGAAGCTATATCACTTATATCGCATGTATATGATGCTAAATCATTTATGTCGCATGGATTTGAAGCTAAACCTTCTACATCGTATTGATTTGAAGCAAAACCTTCTACATTGCATTGATTTAAAGCTATACATTCTACATCGCAAAGCTTTGAAACTAAGCCATCTACTTCGCATCCATTTGAAGCTTAATCATGTGTTTTGCATGGATTTGAAGCTAACTAGTTTGTTTCGCCTGCAGTTGAAGCTATATCACTTATATAGCAAGTATCTGATGCTAATTCAGTTGTTTTGCATGGATTTGAAGCTAAATCTTCTACATCGCATGGATTTGCAGCTAAATCATGTGTTTCGCATGGATTTGAAGCTAACTCGTTAATTTCGCCTGCATTTGAAGCTATATCACTTATATCGCAAGTATCTGATTCTAAATCATTTGTTTCGCATGGATTTGAAGCTAAGACTTCTACTTCGTATCGATTTGAAGTTAAATGATATGTATCGCTTGGATTTTGAAGCTAACTCGTTTGTTTCGCCTGCATTTGATGCTATGTCACTTATATCGCAAATATTTGAAGCTAAATGATTGGTTTCGCATGGATTCGAAAATCAGCCTTCTACTTCGCATTGATTTGAAGCAAAATAATGTGTTTCGCATGGGTTTGAAGCTAACTCATTTCTTTTTGCATGCAGTTGGAGCTAAATCATGTATATCACAAGCATTTGAAGCTAATCCTTTCTGATTCGTCTGGATTCGAAAATAAGCCTTCTACTTCCCATTGATTTGCAGCTAAATCATGTATTTCGCATGGATTTGAATCTAACTCGTTTGTTTCGCATGCAGTTGAATCTAAATCATGTATAAAACAATTATTAGAAGCTAAGCTATCCGTTTCGCATGGATTTGAACTGAACCTTCTACTTCGCATTGATTTGAAGCTAAATCATGTGTTTCGCATGGATTTGATGCTAACTCGGTTGTTTCGAATGCAGTTGATGCTAAATCATGTATATTGCAAGTATTTGAAGGTAAACCATTTGTTTCGCATGGATTCGAAAATCAGCCTTCTAGTTCGAATTGATTTGTAGCTAAATCATGTGTTTCGCATGGATTTGAAGCTAACTTGTTTGTTTCGCATGCAGTTGCAGCTAAATCATGTATATCACAAGTATTTGAAGCTAATCCATTTGTTTCGCATGGATTCGAAGATAAGCCTTCTACTTCGCATTCATTTGAAGCTAAATCATGTGCTTCGCTTGGATTTGAAGCTAAACCTTCTACATCGTATTGATTTGTATCTAAATCATGTGTTTCGCATGGTTTTGTAGCTTACTCGTGTGTATCGTTTGCATTTGAAGCTGTATCACTTATATCGCAAGTATCTGGAACAAAATCATGTGTTTCGCATGGATACGAAGCTAACGCGTTCGTTTCGCCAGCATTTGAAGCTATATCACTTATATCACAAGTATCTCAAGCTAAATCATTTGTTTCGCATGGATTGGAAGCTACACCTTCTACATCGCATTGATTTGCAGCTAAATCATGTTTTTCGCTTGGATTTGAAGCTAAACCTTCTACATCGCATTGATTTGAAGCTAAATCATATGTTTCGCTTGTATTTGAAGCTAACTCGTTTGTTTCGTCTGCATTGGAAGCTATATCACTTATATCGCAAGTATCTGAAGCTAAATCACTTGTTTCGCATGAATTTGAAGCTAAACCTTCTACATCGCATTGATTTGACGCTAAATCATGTGTTTCGCTTGGATTTGAATCTATCTCGTTTGTTTCATCTGCATTTGAAGCTATATCACTTATATCGCATGTATCTGAACCTAAATCATTTGTTTCGCTTGGATTTGAAGCTAAGCCTTCTACTTCGCATTGATTTGAAGCTAAATCATGTGTATCGCTTGTATTTGAATCTAACTCGTTTGTTTCGCATGCAGTTGAAGCTTAATCATGTATATTACAAGTAGTTGAAGCTAATCCACTTGTTTAGCATTGATTTGAAGCTATGCCTTCAACTTCGCATTGATTTGGAGCTAAATCATGTTTTTCGCATGGATTTGATGCTAACTCGGTCGTTTCGCATGCAGTTGGTGCTAAATCATGTATATTACAAGTATTTGAAGCTAAACCATTTGTTTCGCATGGATTCAAAAATCAGCCTTCTACTTCGCATTGATTTGAAGCAAAATAAAGTGTTTCGCATGGGTTTGAAGCTAACTCGTTTCTTTTTGCATGCAGTTGGAGCTAAATCATGTATATCACAAGCATTTGAAGCTAAACCTTTCTGATTCGTCTGGATTCGAAAATAAGCCTCCTACTTCCCATTGATTTGCAGCTAAATCATGTATTTCGCATGGATTTGAATCTAGCTCAATTGTTTTGCATGCAGTTGAAGCAAAGTCATGTATAAAACAAGTATTTGAAGCTAATCCATTTGTTTCGCATGGATTTGAAACTAAGCCTTGCACATCGCATTGATTTGAAGCTAAATAATGTGTTTCGCGTGGGTTTGAAGCTAACTCGTTTGTTTCGCATGCTGTTGAAGTTAAATCGTGTATATCACAAGTATTTGAAGCTAAACCATTTGTTTCGCATGGATTCAAAGCTAAGCCTTCTACTTCGCACTGATTTGAAGCTAAATCATATGTATCGCATGGATTTGCTGCTAACTCGTTTGTTTTCGCATGCAGTTCAAGCTAAATCATGTGTATTGCAAGTATTTGAAGCTAAACCATTTGTTTCGCATGGATTCGAAAATCAGCTTTCTACTTCGCATTGATTTGTAGCTAAATCATGTGTTTCGGATGGATTTGAGGCAAACTCGTTTGTTTCGTCTGCATTTGAAACTAGATCATGTATACCACAAGTATTTGAAGCTAATCCATTTGCTTCGCATGGATTCGAAAAAAAGCCTTATACATCGCATTGATTTGAAGCTAAATAATATGTTTCGCTTGGGTTTGAAGCAAACTCGTTTGGTTCGCATGCAGTTGAAGCTAAATCTTGATAATCACAAGTATTTGAACCTAAACCATTTGTTTCGCATGGATTCGAAAATCAGCCTCCTACTTCGCATTGATTTGAAGCTAAATCATGTACTTCGCATGGATTTGAATCTAGCTCATTTGTTTTGCATGCAGTTGAAGCAATGTCATGTATAAAACAAGTATTTGAAGCTAATCCATTTGTTTCGCATGGATTTGAAGCTAAAACTTCTACATCGCATTGATTTGCGGCTAAATCATGTGTTTTGCTTGGATTTGATGCTAACTCGTTTGTTTCTCCTGCATTTGAAGCTATATCACTTATATCGCAAGTATCTGAATCTAAATCATTTGCTTCGCATGAATTGGTAGCTAAGCCTTCTACTTCGTATAGATTTGAAGTTAAATGATATGTATTGCATGGATTTTGAAGCTAACTCGTTTGGTTCGTCTGCATTTGAAGCTATATCACTTATATCCCAATTGTTTGAAGCTAAATCATTTGTTTCGCATGGATTTGAAGCTAAACCTTCTACTACGCATTGATTTGAAGCTAAATCATGTGACTTGCTTGGATTTGAAGCTAACTCGTTTGTTTCGTCTGCATTTGAACAAGTATCACTTACATCTCATGTGTTGAAGCTAAACCATTTGTTTCGCATGGATTTGAAGCTAAGCCTTCTACTTCGTATCGATTTGAAGCTAAATGAAATGTATCGCATGGATTTGAAGCTAACTCGTTTGATTCGTCTGCATTTGAAGCTATATCACCTATATCCCAAGTGTTTGAAGCTCAATCATTTGCTTCGCATGGATTTGAAGCTAATCCTTCTACTTCGCATCGATTAGAAGCTTAATCATGTGTTTTGCATGGATTTGAAGCTAACTTGTTCGTTGCCCCTGCATTTGAAGATATATCACTTATATCCCAAGCGTTTGAAACTAAATCATTTGTTTCGCATGGATTTGAAGATAAACCTTCAACATCGCATTGATTTGAAGCTAAATCAGGTGTTTCGATTGGATTGTAAGTTAATTCGTTTATTTCGTCTACATTTGAAGCTGTATCACTTATATCGCAAGTATCTGAAGCTAAATCATTTGTTTCGCATGGGTTTGAAGCTAAACCTTCTACATCGCATTGATTTGCAGCTAAATCATGTGTTTCGCATGGATTTGAAGCTAACTCGATTGTTTGGTCTGCATTTGAAGCTAGATCACTTATATCCCAATTGTTTGAAGCTGAATCATTTGTTTCGCATGGATTTGAAGCTAAAACTTCTACATCGCATTGTTTTGCGACTAAATCATGTGTTTTGCTTGGATTTGAAGCTGATTCGTTTGTTGCGCATGCAATTTAATCTAAATAACGTATATCAAAAGTATTTGTAGCTAAACCATTTATTTCGCATGGATTTGAAGCTAAACATTCTACATCGCACTGATTTGCAGCTAAATCATGTGTTTCGCATGGATTTGAAGCTAACTCGTTTGTTTCGTCTGCATTTGAAGCTGTATAACTTATATCTCAAGTATCTGAATCTAAATCATTTGTTTCGCATGTATTTAAGCCAGCTGCTTTGTTTCGTCTGCATTGGAAGCTATATCACTTATATCGCAAGTGTTTGAAGCTCAATAATTTGTCTCGGATGGATTTCAAGCTAAACCATCTACATCGCATTGATTTGAAGCTAAATTACGTGTTCCGCTTGGATTTGAAGCTAAAACTTCTACATCGCATTGATTTGAAGCTAAATCATATGTTTCGCTTGGATTTGAAGCTATACCCTCTGCATCGCATTGATTTGACGTTAAATCATGTGTTTTGCATGGATTTGATGCTAACTCGCCTGTTTCCCCTGCATTTGAAGCTATATCAGTTATATCGCAAGTATCTGATGCTAAATCATTTATTTCGCACGGATTTGAATCTAAATCATCTACATAGCATGGATTTGCAGCTAAATCATGTGTTTCGCATGGATTTGAATCTAACTCGTTAGTTTCGCCTGCATTTGAAGCTATATAGCTTATATCTCAAGTATCTGAATCTAAATCATTTGTTTCGCATGGATTTGAAGCTAAGCCTTCTACATCGCATTGATTTCAAGCTAAATCATGTGTTTCGCTTGGATTTGAAGCTAAACCTTCTGCATCGCATTGATTTGAAGCTAAATCATGTGTTTTGCATGGATTTGATGCTAACTCGTTTGTTTCCCCTGCATTTGAAGCTCTATCACTTATATCTCAAGTATCTGAATCTAAATCATTTGTCTCGCATGAATTTGAAGCTAAGCCTTCTACTTCGTATAGATTTGAAGTTAAATCATGTGTTCCGCTTGGATTTGAAGCTAACTCGTTTGTTTCGTCTGCATTTGAAGCTATATCACCTATATCCCTAGTATCTGAAGCTAAATCATTTGTTTCGCATGGATTTGAAGCTAAACCTTCTACATCGCATTGATTTGCTGCTAAATCATGTGTTTCGCATGGATTTGAAGCTATGCCTTCTACTTCGCATTGATTTGAAGCTAAATTATGTGTTTCGGTTGAATTTGAACCTAATTCGTTTGTTTCGCATGCAGTTGAATCTAAATCATGTGTAAAACAAGTATATGATTCCATACTATACGTTTCGCATGGATTTGAAACCTAGCCTTCTAAATCGCATTGATTTGAAGCCAAATCATTTGTGTCGCATGCATTTGAATCTAAACATTCTACATCTCATTGATTTGAAGCTAAATCACGTGTTCCGCCTGGATTAGAAGCTATACCTTCTACCTCGCATTGATTTGAAGCTAAATCATGTGTTTCGCATGGATTTGAAGCTAACTCGTTAGTTTAGCCTGCATTTGAAGCTATATAACTTATATCTCAAGTATCTGAAGCTAAATCATTTGTTTCGCATGGATTGAAGCTAAACCTTCTACATCGCATTGATTTGCTGCTAAATCATGTGTTTCGCATGGATTTGAAGCTATGCCTTCTACATCGCATTGATTTGAAGCTAAATTATGTGTTTCGGTTGAATTTGAACCTAATTCGTTTGTTTCGCATGCAGTTGCAGCTAAATCATGTATAAAACAAGTATATGATTCCATACTATAACGTTTCGCAAGGATTTGAAACCTAGCCTTCTAAATCGCATTGATTTGAAGCTAAATCATGTGATTCGCTTGGATTTGAAGCTAACTCGTTTGTTTCGTCTGCATTTGTAGCTATTGTCACTTATATCGCAAGTATTTCAAGCCAATTCATTTGTGTCGCATGCATTTGAATCTAAACATTCTACATCTCATTGATTTGAAGCTAAATCACGTGTGCCGCCTGGATTTGAAGCTATACCTACTACCTCGCATTGATTTGAAGCTAAATCATGTGTTTCGCATGGATTTGAATCTAACTCGTTAGTTTCGCCTGCATTTGAAGCTGTATAACTTATATCTCAAGTATCTGAATCTAAATCATTTGTTTCGCATGGATTTGAAGCTAAGCCTTCTACATCGCATTGATTTCAAGCTAAATCATGTGTTTCGCTTGGATTTGAAGCTAAACCTTCTGCATCGCATTGATTTGAAGATAAATCATATGTTTTGCATGGATTTGATGCTAACTCGTCTGTTTCGTCTGCATTTGAAGCTATATCACTTATATCGCAAGTATCTGAACCTAAATCATTTGTTTCTCATGGATTTCAAGATAAGCCTTCTACCTCGCATTGATTTGAAGCTTAATCATGTGTTTTGCATGGATTTGAAGCTAACTCGTCTGTTTCGTCTGCATTTGAAGCTATATCACTTATATCGCAAGTATCTGAACCTAAATCATTTGTTTCTCATGGATTTCAAGATAAGCCTTCTACCTCGCATTGATTTGAAGCTAAATCATGTGTTTCGCATGATTTTGAAGCTAACTCGTTTGATTCGTCTGCATTTGAAGCTACATCACTTATAACCCAAGTATTTGAAGCTAAATCATTGGTTTCGCATGGATTTGCAGCTAAACCTTCTACATCCCATTGATTTGCTGCTAAATCATGGGTTTCACATGGATTTGAAGCTGATTCGTTTGTTGCGCATGCAGTTGAATCTAAATAACGTATATCACAAGTATTTGTAGCTAAACCATTTATTTCGCATGGATTTGAAGCTAAACATTCTACATCGCACTGATTTGCAGCTAAATCATGTGCTTCGCATGGATTTGAAGCTAACTCGTTTGTTTCGTCTGCATTTGAAGCTATATCACTTATATCCCAAGCGTTTGAAGCTCAATCTTTTGTATCGCATGGATTTGAAGCTAAACCTTCTAAATCGCAATAAATTGAAGCTAAATCATGGGTTTCGCATGGATTTGAAGCTAACTCGTTTGTTTCGCATGCAGTTGAAACTATATCACTTATATCGCAACTATCTGATATTAAATCATTTGTATCGCATGGATTTGAAGCTAAACTTTCTGCAACGCATTGATTTGAAGCTAAATCATGTGTTTCGCTTGGATTTGAATCTAACTTGTTTCTTTCGTCTGCATTTGAAGCTGTATCACTTATATCGCATGTATCTGAACCTAAATCATTTGTTTCTCATGGATTTCAAGATGAGCCTTCTACCTCGCATTGATTTGAAGCTAAATCATGTATTTCGCATGGATTTTGAAGCTAACTCGTTTGATTCGTCTGCATTTGAAGCTATATCACTTATAACCCAAGTATTTGAAGCTAAATCATTGGTTTCGCATGGATTTGCAGCAAAACCTTCTACATCCCATTGATTTGCTGCTAAATCATGTGTTTCGCATGGATTTGAAGCTAACTCGTTTGTTGCGCATGCAGTTGAATATAAATAACGTATATCACAAGTATTTGTAGCTAAACCATTTATTTCGCATGGATTTGAATCTAAACATTCTACTTAGCACTGATTAAAGCTAAATCATGTGTTTCGCTTGCATATGGAGCTAACTCGTTTGTTTCGTCTGCATATGAAGCTATATCACTTATATCGCTAGTATCTGAAGCTAAATCATTTGCTTCGCATGGATTTGAAGCTAACCCTTCTACTTCGCATAGATTAGAAGCTTAATCATGTGTTTTGTATGGATTTGAAGCTAACTCGTTTGTTGCCCCTGCATTTGAAGCTATATCACTTACATCCCAAGCGTTTGAAACTAAACCATTTATTTCGCATCGATTTGAAGCTAAACCTTCTGCATCGCATTGATTTCAAGCTAAATCATGTGTTTTGAATGGATTTAATGCTAACTCGTTTGTTTCCCCTGCATTTGAAGCTATATCACTTATATCGCTAGTATCTGAACCTAAATCATTTGTTTCTCATGGATTTCAAGATAATCCTTCTACCTCGCATTGATTTGAAGCTAAATCATGTGTTTCGCTTGCATATGAAACTAACTCGTTTGTTTCGTCTGCATCTGAAGCTATATCACTTATATCGCTAGTATATGAAGCTAAATCATTTGTTTCGCATGGATTTTAAGCTAAACCTTTTACATCACATTGATTTGTAGCTAAATCATGTGTTTTGCATGGATTTGATGCTAACTCGTTTGTTTCCCCTACATTTGAAGCTATATCACTTATATCGCAAGTATCTGAATCTAAATCATTTGTCTCGCATGAATTTGAAGCTAAGCCATCTACTTCGTATAGATTTGAAGATAAATCATGTGTTTCGCTTGGATTTGAAGCTTAACGTTCTGTATCGCATTGATTTGAAGCTAAATCATGTGTTTTGCATGGATTTGATGCTAACTCGTTTGTTCCCCCTGCATTTGAAGCTATATCACTTATATCGCAAGTGTTTGGAGCTCAATAATTTGTCTCGCATGGATTTCAAGCTAAACCCGCTACATCGCAGTGATTTGAAGCTAAATCACGTGTTCTGCTTGGATTTGAAGCTAAACCTTCTACATCGCATTGATTTGACGCTAAATCATGTGTATCGCTTGGATTTGAATCTAACTTGTTTCTTTCGTCTGCATTTGAAGCTATATCACGTATATCGCAAGTATCTGAACCTAAATCATTTGTTTCTCATGGATTTCAAGATAAGCCTTACACCTCGCATTGATTTGAAGCTAAATCATGTGTTTCGCTTGCATATGAAACTAACTCGTTTGTTTCGTCTGCATCTGAAGCTATATCACTTATATCGCTAGTATCTGAAGCTAAATCATTTGCTTCGCATGGATTTTAAGCTAACCCTTCTACTTCGTATTGATTTGAAGCTAAATCATTTGTTTCGCATGGATTTTAAGCTAAAACTTTTACATCACATTGATTTGCAGCTAAATCATGTGATTCGCTTGGATTTGAAGCTCACTCGTTTGTTTCGGCTGCATTTGAAGCTATGTCACTCATATCTTAAGTGTTTGAAGCTAAATCATTTGTTTCGCATGGATTTGAAGCTAACTCGTTTGATTCGTCAGCATTTGAAGCTATATCACTTATATCCCAATTGTTTGAAAATAAATCATTTGTTTCGCATGGATTTGAAGCTAAACCTTCTACATCGCATTGATTTGAAGCTAAATCATGTGATTCGCTTGGATTTGAAGCTCACTCGTTTGTTTCGGCTGCATTTGATGCTATGTCACTTATATCGCAAGTATTTGAAGCTATATCATTGGTTTCGCATGGATTTGAAGCTAAACCTTCTACATCCCATTGATTTGCTGCTAAATCATGGGTTTCACATGGATTTGAAGCTAATTCGTTTGTTGCGCATGCAGTTGAATCTAAATAACGTATATCACAAGTATTTGTAGCTAACCCATTTATTTCGCATGGATTTGAAGCTAATCATTCTACATCGCTCTGATTAAAGCTAAATCATGTGTTTCGCTTGGATATGAAGCTAACTCGTTTGTTTCGTCTGCCTTTGAAGCAATATCACTTATATCGCAAGTATCTGAACCTAAATCATTTGTTTCGCATGGATTTGAAGTTAAGCCTTCTACTTCGTATTGATTTGAAGCTAAATCATTTGTTTCGCATGGATTTTAAGCTAAACCTTTTACATCACATTGATTTGCAGCTAAATCATGTCTTTCGCATGGATTTGAAGCTAACTCTTTCGTTTCGCTTGCATTTGATGCTATATCACTTATATCCCAAGCGTTTGAAGATCAATCTTTTGTATCGCATGGATTTGAAGCTAAACTTTCTAAATCGAATTAATTTGAAGCTAAATCATGTGTTTCGCATGGAATTGAAGCTAACTCGTTAGTTTCGCCTGCATTTGAAGCTATATAACTTATATCTCAAGTATCTGAATCTAAATCATTTGTTTCGCATGGATTTGAATCTAAGCCTTCTACATCGCAATGATTTCAAGCTAAATCACGTGTTCCGCTTGGATTTGAAGCTAAACCTTCTGCATCGCATTGATTTGAAGCTAAATCATGTGTTTTGCATGGATTTGTTGCTAACTCGTTTGTTTCCCCTGCATTTGAAGCTATATCACTTATATCGCAAGTATCTGATGCTAATTCAGTTGTTTTGCATGGATTTGAAGCTAAATCTTCTACATCGCATTGATTTGAAGCTAAATCATTTATTTCGCATGGACTTGAAACTAATCCTTCTACATCGCATTGATTTCAAGCTAAACCTTCTACATCGCATTGGTTTGAAGCTCAGTCATGTGTTTCGCATAGAGTTGGATGTAGCTCGTTTGTTTCCCCTGCATTTGAAGCTATATCACTTATATCCCAATTGTTTGATGCTAACTCATTTGTTTCTCATGGATTTGAAGCTAAAACTTCTACATCGCATTGATTTGCGGCTAAATCATGTGTTTTGCATGGATTTGAAGCTAACTCGTTTGTTTCGGCTGCATTTGAAGCTATATCATTTATATCGCAAGTATTTGAAGCCAAATCATTTGTGTCGCATGGATTTGAAGCTAAACATTCTACATCTCATTGATTTGAAGCTAAATCACGTGTTCCGCTTGGATTTGAAGCTAAACCTTCTGCATCGCATTGATTTTCAGCTAAATCATGTGTTTTGCATGGATTTGAATCTAACTCGTTTCTTTCGTCTGCATTTGAAGCTGTATCACTTATATCGCAAGTATCTGAACCTAAATCATTTGTTTCTCATGGATTTCAAGATAAGCCTTCTACCTCGCATTGATTTGAAGCTAAATCATGTGTATCGCATGGTTTCTGAAGCTAACTCGTTAGTTTCGCATGCATTAGTAGCTATATAACTTATATCTCAAGTATCTGAATCTAAATCATTTGTTTCACATGGATTTAAAGCTAAGCCTTCTACTTCGTATCGATTTGAAGTTAAATGATATGTATCGCATGGATTTTGAAGCTAACTCGTTTGATTCGTCCGCATTTGAAGCTATATCACCTATATCGCTAGCATCGGAATCTAAATCATTTGTTTCGCATGGATTTGAAGCTAAGTCTTCTACTTCGTATCGATTTGAAGTTAATTGATATGTATCGCATGGATTTTGCAGCTAACTCGTTTGATTCGTCAGCATTTGAAGCTATATCACTTATATCCCAAGCGTTTGAATCTCAATCTTTTGTATCGCATGGATTTGAAGCTAAACCCGCTGCATCGCATTGATTTGACGCTAAATCATGTGTTTTGCATGGATTTGATGCTAACTCGCCTGTTTCCCCTGCATTTGAAGCTATATCAGTTATATCGCAAGTATCTGATGCTAAATCATTTATTTCGCACGGATTTGAATCTAAATCATCTACTTAGCATGGATTTGCAGCTAAATCATGTGTTTCGCATGGATTTGAAGCTAACTCGTTACTTTCGCCTGCATTTGAAGCTATATAACTTATATCTCAAGTATCTGAATCTAAATCATTTGTTTCGCATGGATTTGAAGCTAAGCCTTCTACATTGCATTGATTTCAAGCTAAATCATGTGTTTCGATTGGATTTGAAGCTAAACCTTCTGCATCGCATTCATTTGAAGCTAAATCATGTGTTTCGTCTGGATTTGAAGCTAAGCCTTCTACTTCGCTTTGATTTGAAGCTAAATCATGTGTTTCGTATGGATTTAGAGCTAACTCATTTGTTTCGCACGCAGTTCAAGCCAAATCATGTATACCACAAATATTTGAAGCTAAACCATTTGATTCGCTTGGATTTGAAGCTAACCCTTCTACTTCGCATTGATTTGGAGCTAAATCATGTGTTTCGCATGGATTTGAAGCTAACTCGTTTGTTTCATCTGCATTTGAAGCTATATCACCTATGTCGCTAGTATCTGAAGCTAAATCATTTGTTTCGCATGGATTTGAATCTAAAACTTCTACATCACATTGATTTGCTGCTAAATCATGTGTTTCGCATGGATTTGAAGCTAAACCTTCTACATCGCATGGATCTGAAGCTAAACCTGCTACATCGTATTGATTTGTGGCAAAACATTCTACATTGCATTGATTTAAAGCTAAACCTTCTACATCGCATTGCTTTGAAGCTAAGCCTTCTACTTCGCATCGATTTGAAGCTTAATCATGTGTTTTGCATGGATTTGAAGCTAACTCGTTTGTTTCGTCTGCATTTGATGCTATGTCACTTATATCGCAAGTATTTGAAGCTAAATCATTGGTTTCGCATGGATTTGAAACTAAACCTTCTACATCCCATTGATTTGCTGCTAAATCATGGGTTTCACATGGATTTGAAGCTAATTCGTTTGTTGCGCATGCAGTTGAATCTAAATAACGTATATAACAAGTATTTGTAGCTAATCCACTTATTTCGCATGGATTTGAAGCTAAACATTCTATATCGCACTGATTAAATCTAAATCATATGTTTCGCTTGGAGATGAAGCTAACTCGTTTGTTTCGTCTGCATATGAAGCTATATCACTTATATCGCAAGTATCTGAATCTAAATCATTTGTTTCGCATGGGTTTGAAGCTAAGCCTTCTACTTCGTATTGAGTTGAAGTTAAATGATATGTATCGCTTGGATTTTGAAGCTAACTCGTTTGATTCGTCAGCATTTGAAGCTATATCACTTACATCCCAATTGTTTGAAGCTGAACCATTCGTTTCGCATGGATTTGAAGCTAAAACTTCTACATCGCATTGATTTGCGGCTAAATCATGTGTTTGGCATGGATTCGAAGCTAACTCGTTTGTTTCGTCTGCATTTGAAGCTATATCACCTATGTCGCTAGTATCTGAAGCTAAATCATTTGTTTCGCATGGATTTGAAGTTAAGCCTTCTACTTCGTATCGATTTGAAGCTAAATGAAATGTATCGCATGGATTTGAACTATCTCATTTGATTCGTCTGCATTTGAAGCTATATCACTTATATCCCAAGTAATTGAAGCTAAATCATTTGTTTCGCATGGATTTGAAGCTGTACCATCTACATCGCTTTGATTTGCAGCTAAATCATGTGTCTCGCATGGATTTGAAGCTAACTCGTTTGATTCGTCTGCATTTAAAGCTATATCACTTATATCCCAATTGTATGAAGCTAAATCATTTGTTTCGCATGGATTTGTAGCTAAGCCTTCTACTTCGTATCGATTTGAAGCTAAATGAAATGTATCGCATGGATTTTGAAGCTAACTCGATTGATTCGTCTGCATTTAAAGCTATATCACTTATATCCCAAGTGTTTGACGCTAAATCATTTGTTTCGCATGGATTTGAAGCTAAACCATCTACATCGCATTGATTTGAAGCTAAATCGTGTGTTTCGCTTGGATTTGAAGCTAAACCGTCTGCATAGCATTAATTTGCCGCTAAATCATGTGTTTTGGATGTATTTGATGCTAACTCGCCTGTTTCCCCTGCATTTGAAGCTATATCAGTTATATCGCAAGTATCTGATTCTAAATCATTTATTTCGCACGGATTTGAATCTAAATCATCTACATACCATGGATTTGCAGCTAAATCATGTGTTTCGCATGGATTTGAAGCTAACTCGTTAGTTTCACCTGCATTTGAAGCTATATAATTTATATTTCAAGTATGTGAATTTAAATCATTTGTTTCGCATGGATTTGAAGCTAAGCCTTCTACATCGCATTGATTTCAATCTAAATCATGTGTTTCGCTTGGATTTGAAGCTAAACCTTATGCATCGCATTGATTTGAAGCTATATCATGTGTTTTGCATGGATTTGATGCTAACTCGTTTGTTTCCCCTGCATTTGAAGCAATATCACTTACATCGCAAGTATCTGAATCTAAATCATTTGTTTCGCATGAATTTGAAGCTAAGCATTCTACTTCGTATAGATTTGAAGTTAAATCATGTGTTTCGCTTGGATTTGAAGCTAACTCTTTTGTTTCGTCTGCATTTGAAGCTATATCACATATATCGCTCGTATCTGAAGCTAAATCATTTGTTTCGCATGGATTTGTAGCTAAACCTTCTACATCGCATTGATTTGCTGCTAAATCATGTGTTTCGCATGAATTTGAAGCTAAACCTTCTACATCGCATGGATTTGGAGCTAAACCTTCTACATCGCATTGATTTGAAACTAAATCAAGTGTTTCGCTTGGATACGAAGCTAACGCGTTTGTTTCTCCTGCATTTGAAGCTATATCACTTATATCGCATGTATATGATGCTAAATCATTTATGTCGCATTGCTTTGAAGCTAAGCCTTCTACTTCGGATCGATTTGAAGCTTAATCATGTGTTTTGCATGGATTTGAAGATAACTCGTTTGTTTCGTCTGCATTTGAAGCTATATCACTTATATCGCAAGTATCTGAACCTAAATCATTTGTTTCGCATGGATTTGAAGTTAAGCCTTCTACTTCGTATCGATTTGAAGCTAAATGAAATGTATCGCATGGATTTGAACTATCTCATTTGATTCGTCTGCATTTGAAGCTATATCACTTATATCCCAAGTAATTGAAGCTAAATCATTTGTTTCGCATGGATTTGAAGCTGAACCATCTACATCGCTTTGATTTGCAGCTAAATCATGTGTCTCGCATGGATTTGAAGCTAACTCGTTTGATTCGTCTGCATTTAAAGCTATATCACTTATATCCCAATTGTATGAAGCTAAATCATTTGTTTCGCATGGATTTGTAGCTAAGCCTTCTACTTCGTATCGATTTGAAGCTAAATGAAATGTATCGCATGGATTTTGAAGCTAACTCGTTTGATTCGTCTGCATTTAAAGCTATATCACTTATATCCCAAGTGTTTGAAGCTAAATCATTTGTTTCGCATGGATTTGAAGCTAAACCATCTACATCGCATTGATTTGGAGCTAAACCTTCTACATCGCATTGATTTGAAACTAAATCAAGTGTTTCGCTTGGATACGAAGCTAACGCGTTTGTTTCTCCTGCATTTGAAGCTATATCACTTATATCGCATGTATATGATGCTAAATCATTTATGTCGCATTGCTTTGAAGCTAAGCCTTCTACTTCGGATTGATTTGAAGCTTATTCATGTGTTTTGCATGGATTTGAAGATAACTCGTTTGTTTCGTCTGCATTTGAAGCTATATCACTTATATCGCAAGTATCTGAACCTAAATCATTTGTTTCGCATGGATTTGAAGTTAAGCCTTCTACTTCGTATCGATTTGAAGCTAAATGAAATGTATCGCATGGATTTGAACTATCTCATTTGATTCGTCTGCATTTGAAGCTATATCACTTATATCCCAAGTAATTGAAGCTAAATCATTTGTTTCGCATGGATTTGAAGCTGAACCATCTACATCGCTTTGATTTGCAGCTAAATCATGTGTCTCGCATGGATTTGAAGCTAACTCGTTTGATTCGTCTGCATTTAAAGCTATATCACTTATATCCCAATTGTATGAAGCTAAATCATTTGTTTCGCATGGATTTGTAGCTAAGCCTTCTACTTCGTATCGATTTGAAGCTAAATGAAATGTATCGCATGGATTTTGAAGCTAACTCGTTTGATTCGTCTGCATTGAAAGCTATATCACTTATATCCCAAGTGTTTGAAGCTAAATCATTTGTTTCGCATGGATTTGAAGCTAAACCATCTACATCGCATTGATTTGAAGCTAAATCGTGTGTTTCGCTTGGATTTGAAGCTAAACCGTCTGCATCGCATTAATTTGCCGCTAAATCATGTGTTTTGGATGTATTTGATGCTAACTCGCCTGTTTCCCCTGCATTTGAAGCTATATCAGTTATATCGCAAGTATCTGATTCTAAATCATTTATTTCGCACGGATTTGAATCTAAATCATCTACATACCATGGATTTGCAGCTAAATCATGTGTTTCGCATGGATTTGAAGCTAACTCGTTAGTTTCACCTGCATTTGAAGCTATATAATTTATATTTCAAGTATGTGAATTTAAATCATTTGTTTCGCATGGATTTGAAGCTAAGCCTTCTACATCGCATTGATTTCAATCTAAATCATGTGTTTCGCTTGGATTTGAAGCTAAACCTTATGCATCGCATTGATTTGAAGCTATATCATGTGTTTTGCATGGATTTGATGCTAACTCGTTTGTTTCCCCTGCATTTGAAGCAATATCACATACATCGCAAGTATCTGAATCTAAATCATTTGTTTCGCATGGATTTGAAGCTAAGCCTTCTACATTGCATTGATTTCAAGCTAAATCATGTGTTTCGATTGGATTTGAAGCTAAACCTTCTGCATCGCATTCATTTGAAGCTAAATCATGTGTTTCGTCTGGATTTGAAGCTAAGCCTTCTACTTCGCTTTGATTTGAAGCTAAATCATGTGTTTCGTATGGATTTAGAGCTAACTCATTTGTTTCGCACGCAGTTGAAGCCAAATCATGTATACCACAAATATTTGAAGCTAAACCATTTGATTCGCTTGGATTTGAAGCTAACCCTTCTACTTCGCATTGATTTGGAGCTAAATCATGTGTTTCGCATGGATTTGAAGCTAACTCGTTTGTTTCATCTGCATTTGAAGCTATATCACCTATGTCGCTAGTATCTGAAGCTAAATCATTTGTTTCGCATGGATTTGAATCTAAAACTTCTACATCACATTGATTTGCTGCTAAATCATGTGTTTCGCATGGATTTGAAGCTAAACCTTCTACATCGCATGGATCTGAAGCTAAACCTGCTACATCGTATTGATTTGTGGCAAAACATTCTACATTGCATTGATTTAAAGCTAAACCTTCTACATCGCATTGCTTTGAAGCTAAGCCTTCTACTTCGCATCGATTTGAAGCTTAATCATGTGTTTTGCATGGATTTGAAGCTAACTCGTTTGTTTCGTCTGCATTTGATGCTATGTCACTTATATCGCAAGTATTTGAAGCTAAATCATTGGTTTCGCATGGATTTGAAACTAAACCTTCTACATCCCATTGATTTGCTGCTAAATCATGGGTTTCACATGGATTTGAAGCTAATTCGTTTGTTGCGCATGCAGTTGAATCTAAATAACGTATATAACAAGTATTTGTAGCTAATCCACTTATTTCGCATGGATTTGAAGCTAAACATTCTATATCGCACTGATTAAATCTAAATCATATGTTTCGCTTGGAGATGAAGCTAACTCGTTTGTTTCGTCTGCATATGAAGCTATATCACTTATATCGCAAGTATCTGAATCTAAATCATTTGTTTCGCATGGGTTTGAAGCTAAGCCTTCTACTTCGTATTGAGTTGAAGTTAAATGATATGTATCGCTTGGATTTTGAAGCTAACTCGTTTGATTCGTCAGCATTTGAAGCTATATCACTTACATCCCAATTGTTTGAAGCTGAACCATTCGTTTCGCATGGATTTGAAGCTAAAACTTCTACATCGCATTGATTTGCGGCTAAATCATGTGTTTGGCATGGATTCGAAGCTAACTCGTTTGTTTCGTCTGCATTTGAAGCTATATCACCTATGTCGCTAGTATCTGAAGCTAAATCATTTGTTTCGCATGGATTTGAAGTTAAGCCTTCTACTTCGTATCGATTTGAAGCTAAATGAAATGTATCGCATGGATTTGAACTATCTCATTTGATTCGTCTGCATTTGAAGCTATATCACTTATATCCCAAGTAATTGAAGCTAAATCATTTGTTTCGCATGGATTTGAAGCTGTACCATCTACATCGCTTTGATTTGCAGCTAAATCATGTGTCTCGCATGGATTTGAAGCTAACTCGTTTGATTCGTCTGCATTTAAAGCTATATCACTTATATCCCAATTGTATGAAGCTAAATCATTTGTTTCGCATGGATTTGTAGCTAAGCCTTCTACTTCGTATCGATTTGAAGCTAAATGAAATGTATCGCATGGATTTTGAAGCTAACTCGATTGATTCGTCTGCATTTAAAGCTATATCACTTATATCCCAAGTGTTTGACGCTAAATCATTTGTTTCGCATGGATTTGAAGCTAAACCATCTACATCGCATTGATTTGAAGCTAAATCGTGTGTTTCGCTTGGATTTGAAGCTAAACCGTCTGCATAGCATTAATTTGCCGCTAAATCATGTGTTTTGGATGTATTTGATGCTAACTCGCCTGTTTCCCCTGCATTTGAAGCTATATCAGTTATATCGCAAGTATCTGATTCTAAATCATTTATTTCGCACGGATTTGAATCTAAATCATCTACATACCATGGATTTGCAGCTAAATCATGTGTTTCGCATGGATTTGAAGCTAACTCGTTAGTTTCACCTGCATTTGAAGCTATATAATTTATATTTCAAGTATGTGAATTTAAATCATTTGTTTCGCATGGATTTGAAGCTAAGCCTTCTACATCGCATTGATTTCAATCTAAATCATGTGTTTCGCTTGGATTTGAAGCTAAACCTTATGCATCGCATTGATTTGAAGCTATATCATGTGTTTTGCATGGATTTGATGCTAACTCGTTTGTTTCCCCTGCATTTGAAGCAATATCACTTACATCGCAAGTATCTGAATCTAAATCATTTGTTTCGCATGAATTTGAAGCTAAGCATTCTACTTCGTATAGATTTGAAGTTAAATCATGTGTTTCGCTTGGATTTGAAGCTAACTCTTTTGTTTCGTCTGCATTTGAAGCTATATCACATATATCGCTCGTATCTGAAGCTAAATCATTTGTTTCGCATGGATTTGTAGCTAAACCTTCTACATCGCATTGATTTGCTGCTAAATCATGTGTTTCGCATGAATTTGAAGCTAAACCTTCTACATCGCATGGATTTGGAGCTAAACCTTCTACATCGCATTGATTTGAAACTAAATCAAGTGTTTCGCTTGGATACGAAGCTAACGCGTTTGTTTCTCCTGCATTTGAAGCTATATCACTTATATCGCATGTATATGATGCTAAATCATTTATGTCGCATTGCTTTGAAGCTAAGCCTTCTACTTCGGATCGATTTGAAGCTTAATCATGTGTTTTGCATGGATTTGAAGATAACTCGTTTGTTTCGTCTGCATTTGAAGCTATATCACTTATATCGCAAGTATCTGAACCTAAATCATTTGTTTCGCATGGATTTGAAGTTAAGCCTTCTACTTCGTATCGATTTGAAGCTAAATGAAATGTATCGCATGGATTTGAACTATCTCATTTGATTCGTCTGCATTTGAAGCTATATCACTTATATCCCAAGTAATTGAAGCTAAATCATTTGTTTCGCATGGATTTGAAGCTGAACCATCTACATCGCTTTGATTTGCAGCTAAATCATGTGTCTCGCATGGATTTGAAGCTAACTCGTTTGATTCGTCTGCATTTAAAGCTATATCACTTATATCCCAATTGTATGAAGCTAAATCATTTGTTTCGCATGGATTTGTAGCTAAGCCTTCTACTTCGTATCGATTTGAAGCTAAATGAAATGTATCGCATGGATTTTGAAGCTAACTCGTTTGATTCGTCTGCATTTAAAGCTATATCACTTATATCCCAAGTGTTTGAAGCTAAATCATTTGTTTCGCATGGATTTGAAGCTAAACCATCTACATCGCATTGATTTGGAGCTAAACCTTCTACATCGCATTGATTTGAAACTAAATCAAGTGTTTCGCTTGGATACGAAGCTAACGCGTTTGTTTCTCCTGCATTTGAAGCTATATCACTTATATCGCATGTATATGATGCTAAATCATTTATGTCGCATTGCTTTGAAGCTAAGCCTTCTACTTCGGATCGATTTGAAGCTTAATCATGTGTTTTGCATGGATTTGAAGATAACTCGTTTGTTTCGTCTGCATTTGAAGCTATATCACTTATATCGCAAGTATCTGAACCTAAATCATTTGTTTCGCATGGATTTGAAGTTAAGCCTTCTACTTCGTATCGATTTGAAGCTAAATGAAATGTATCGCATGGATTTGAACTATCTCATTTGATTCGTCTGCATTTGAAGCTATATCACTTATATCCCAAGTAATTGAAGCTAAATCATTTGTTTCGCATGGATTTGAAGCTGAACCATCTACATCGCTTTGATTTGCAGCTAAATCATGTGTCTCGCATGGATTTGAAGCTAACTCGTTTGATTCGTCTGCATTTAAAGCTATATCACTTATATCCCAATTGTATGAAGCTAAATCATTTGTTTCGCATGGATTTGTAGCTAAGCCTTCTACTTCGTATCGATTTGAAGCTAAATGAAATGTATCGCATGGATTTTGAAGCTAACTCGTTTGATTCGTCTGCATTGAAAGCTATATCACTTATATCCCAAGTGTTTGAAGCTAAATCATTTGTTTCGCATGGATTTGAAGCTAAACCATCTACATCGCATTGATTTGAAGCTAAATCGTGTGTTTCGCTTGGATTTGAAGCTAAACCGTCTGCATCGCATTAATTTGCCGCTAAATCATGTGTTTTGGATGTATTTGATGCTAACTCGCCTGTTTCCCCTGCATTTGAAGCTATATCAGTTATATCGCAAGTATCTGATTCTAAATCATTTATTTCGCACGGATTTGAATCTAAATCATCTACATACCATGGATTTGCAGCTAAATCATGTGTTTCGCATGGATTTGAAGCTAACTCGTTAGTTTCACCTGCATTTGAAGCTATATAATTTATATTTCAAGTATGTGAATTTAAATCATTTGTTTCGCATGGATTTGAAGCTAAGCCTTCTACATCGCATTGATTTCAATCTAAATCATGTGTTTCGCTTGGATTTGAAGCTAAACCTTATGCATCGCATTGATTTGAAGCTATATCATGTGTTTTGCATGGATTTGATGCTAACTCGTTTGTTTCCCCTGCATTTGAAGCAATATCACATACATCGCAAGTATCTGAATCTAAATCATTTGTTTCGCATGAATTTGAAGCTAAGCATTCTACTTCGTATAGATTTGAAGTTAAATCATGTGTTTCGCTTGGATTTGAAGCTAACTCTTTTGTTTCGTCTGCATTTGAAGCTATATCACATATATCGCTCGTATCTGAAGCTAAATCATTTGTTTCGCATGGATTTGTAGGTAAACCTTCTACATCGCATTGATTTGCTGCTAAATCATGTGTTTCGCATGAATTTGAAGCTAAACCTTCTACATCGCATGGATTTGGAGCTAAACCTTCTACATCGCATTGATTTGAAACTAAATCAAGTGTTTCGCTTGGATACGAAGCTAACGCGTTTGTTTCTCCTGCATTTGAAGCTATATCACTTATATCGCATGTATATGATGCTAAATCATTTATGTCGCATTGCTTTGAAGCTAAGCCTTCTACTTCGGATCGATTTGAAGCTTAATCATGTGTTTTGCATGGATTTGAAGATAACTCGTTTGTTTCGTCTGCATTTGAAGCTATATCACTTATATCGCAAGTATCTGAACCTAAATCATTTGTTTCGCATGGATTTGAAGCTAAGCCTTCTACTTCGTATTGATTTGAAGCTAAATCATTTGTTTCGCATGGATTTGAAGCTACACCTATTACATCACATTGATTTGCAGCTAAATCATGTGTTTCGCATGGAGTTGAAGCTAACTCGATCGTTTCGCCTGCATTTGAAGCTATATCACTTATATCGCAAGTATCTGAACCTAAATCATTTGTTTCGCATGAATTTGAAGCTAAGCCTTCTACTTCGTATAGATTTGAAGTTAAATGACATGTATCGCATGGATTTTGTAGCTAACTCATTTGATTCGTCTGCATTTGAAGCTATATCACTTATATCGCAAGTATCTGAAGCTAAATCATTTGTTTCGCATGTATTTGAAGCTAAACCTTCTAAATCGCATTTATTTGAAGCTAAATCGTGTGATTCTCTTGGATTTGTAGCTAACTCGTTTGTTTCGTTTGCATTTGAAGCTATATCACTTATATCGCATGTATCTGAAGCAAATTCATTGGTTTCGCATGGCTTCGAAGCTAAACTTTCTACAACGCATAGATTTGAAGGTACCTCGTTTGCTTCGTCTGCATTTGAAGCTATATCACTTATATCGCAAGTATTTGAAGAATAATCATGTGTCTTGGATGGACTTGAATCTAACTCGTTTGTTTCGTCTGCATATGGAGCTATATCACTTATATCGCTAGTATCTGAAGCTATATCATTTGTTTCGCATGGATTTGAAGCTAAACCTTCTACATCGCATTGATTTGCTGCTAAATCATGTGTTTCGCATGAATTTGAAGCTAAACCTTCTACATCGCATGGATTTGGAGCTAAACCTTCTACATCGCATTGATTTGAAACTAAATCAAGTGTTTCGCTTGGATACGAAGCTAACGCGTTTGTTTCTCCTGCATTTGAAGCTATATCACTTATATCGCATGTATATGATGCTAAATCATTTATGTCGCATTGCTTTGAAGCTAAGCCTTCTACTTCGGATCGATTTGAAGCTTAATCATGTGTTTTGCATGGATTTGAAGATAACTCGTTTGTTTCGTCTGCATTTGAAGCTATATCACTTATATCGCAAGTATCTGAACCTAAATCATTTGTTTCGCATGGATTTGAAGTTAAGCCTTCTACTTCGTATCGATTTGAAGCTAAATGAAATGTATCGCATGGATTTGAACTATCTCATTTGATTCGTCTGCATTTGAAGCTATATCACTTATATCCCAAGTAATTGAAGCTAAATCATTTGTTTCGCATGGATTTGAAGCTGAACCATCTACATCGCTTTGATTTGCAGCTAAATCATGTGTCTCGCATGGATTTGAAGCTAACTCGTTTGATTCGTCTGCATTTAAAGCTACATCACTTATATCCCAATTGTATGAAGCTAAATCATTTGTTTCGCATGGATTTGTAGCTAAGCCTTCTACTTCGTATCGATTTGAAGCTAAATGAAATGTATCGCATGGATTTTGAAGCTAACTCGTTTGATTCGTCTGCATTTAAAGCTATATCACTTATATCCCAAGTGTTCGAAGCTAAATCATTTGTTTCGCATGGATTTGAAGCTAAACCATCTACATCGCATTGATTTGAAGCTAAATCGTGTGTTTCGCTTGGATTTGAAGCTAAACCGTCTGCATCGCATTAATTTGCCGCTAAATCATGTGTTTTGGATGTATTTGATGCTAACTCGCCTGTTTCCCCTGCATTTGAAGCTATATCAGTTATATCGCAAGTATCTGATTCTAAATCATTTATTTCGCACGGATTTGAATCTAAATCATCTACATACCATGGATTTGCAGCTAAATCATGTGTTTCGCATGGATTTGAAGCTAACTCGTTAGTTTCACCTGCATTTGAAGCTATATAATTTATATTTCAAGTATGTGAATTTAAATCATTTGTTTCGCATGGATTTGAAGCTAAGCCTTCTACATCGCATTGATTTCAATCTAAATCATGTGTTTCGCTTGGATTTGAAGCTAATCCTTATGCATCGCATTGATTTGAAGCTATATCATGTGTTTTGCATGGATTTGATGCTAACTCGTTTGTTTCCCCTGCATTTGAAGCAATATCACTTACATCGCAAGTATCTGAATCTAAATCATTTGTTTCGCATGAATTTGAAGCTAAGCATTCTACTTCGTATAGATTTGAAGTTAAATCATGTGTTTCGCTTGGATTTGAAGCTAACTCTTTTGTTTCGTCTGCATTTGAAGCTATATCACATATATCGCTCGTATCTGAAGCTAAATCATTTGTTTCGCATGGATTTGTAGCTAAACCTTCTACATCGCATTGATTTGCTGCTAAATCATGTGTTTCGCATGAATTTGAAGCTAAACCTTCTACATCGCATGGATTTGGAGCTAAACCTTCTACATCGCATTGATTTGAAACTAAATCAAGTGTTTCGCTTGGATACGAAGCTAACGCGTTTGTTTCTCCTGCATTTGAAGCTATATCACTTATATCGCATGTATATGATGCTAAATCATTTATGTCGCATTGCTTTGAAGCTAAGCCTTCTACTTCGGATCGATTTGAAGCTTAATCATGTGTTTTGCATGGATTTGAAGATAACTCGTTTGTTTCGTCTGCATTTGAAGCTATATCACTTATATCGCAAGTATCTGAACCTAAATCATTTGTTTCGCATGAATTTGAAGCTAAGCCTTCTACTTCGTATAGATTTGAAGTTAAATGACATGTATCGCATGGATTTTGTAGCTAACTCATTTGATTCGTCTGCATTTGAAGCTATATCACTTATATCGCAAGTATCTGAAGCTAAATCATTTGTTTCGCATGTATTTGAAGCTAAACCTTCTAAATCGCATTTATTTGAAGCTAAATCGTGTGATTCTCTTGGATTTGTAGCTAACTCGTTTGTTTCGTTTGCATTTGAAGCTATATCACTTATATCGCATGTATCTGAAGCAAATTCATTGGTTTCGCATGGCTTCGAAGCTAAACTTTCTACAACGCATAGATTTGAAGCTACCTCGTTTGCTTCGTCTGCATTTGAAGCTATATCACTTATATCGCAAGTATTTGAAGAATAATCATGTGTCTTGGATGGACTTGAATCTAACTCGTTTGTTTCGTCTGCATATGGAGCTATATCACTTATATCGCTAGTATCTGAAGCTATATCATTTGTTTCGCATGGATTTGAAGCTAAACCTTCTACATCGCATTGATTTGAAGCTAAATCGTGCGTTTCGCTTGGATTTGAAGCTAAACCAACTGCATCGCATTAATTTGACGCTAAATCATGTGTTTTGCATTTATTGGATGCTAACTCGCCTGTTTCCCCTGCATTTGAAGCTATATCAGTTATATCGCAAGTATCTGATTCTAAATCATTTATTTCGCACGGATTTGAATCTAAATCATCTACATACCATGGATTTGCAGCTAAATCATGTGTTTCGCATGGATTTGGAGCTAACTCGTTAGTTTCACCTGCATTTGAAGCTATATAATTTATATCTCAAGTATCTGAATTTAAATCATTTGTTTCGCATGGATTTGAAGCTAAGCCTTCTACATCGCATTCATTTCAATCTAAATCATGTGTTTCGCTTGGATTTGCAGCTAAACCTTCTGCATCGCATTGATTTGAAGCTACATCATGTGTTTTGCATGGATTTGAAGCCAACTCGTTCGTTTCGCTTGCATTTGATGCTATACCACTTATATCCCAAGCGTTTGAAGCTCAATCTTTTGCATCGCATGGATTTGAAGCTAAACCTTCTGCATCGCATTGATTTGAAGCTAAATCATATGTTTTGCATGGATTTGATGCTAACTGGTTTGTTTCCCCTGCATTTGAAGCTATACCACTTATATCGCAAGTTTCTGAATCTAAATCATTTGTTTCGCATGGATTTGAAGCTAAGCCTTCTACGTCGTATCAATTTGAAGTTAAATGATATGTATCGCATGGATTTTGATGCTAACTCCTTTGTTTCGTCTGCATTGGAAGCTATATCACTTATATCGCAAGTGTTTGAAGCTCAATAATTTGTCTCGCATGGATTTCAAGCTAAACCCTCTACATCGCATTGATTTGAAGCTAAATTACGTGTTCCGCTTGGAGTTGAAGCAAAACCTTCTACATCGCATTGATTTGACGCTAAATCATGTGTTTCGCTTGGATTTGTATCTAACACGTTTCTTTCGTCTGCATTTGAAGCTATATCACTTATATCGCAAGTATCTGATCCTAAATCATTTGTTTCTCATGGATTTCAAGATAAGCCTTCTACCTCGCATTGATGTGAAGCTCAATCATGTGTTTCGCATGGATTTTGAAGCTAACTCGTTTGATTCGTCTGCATTTGAAGCTATATCACTTATATCGCAAGTATCTGAACCTAAATCATTTGTTCCGCATTGATTTGAAGCTAAGCCTTCTACTTCGTATTGATTTGAAGCTAAATCATTTGTTTCGCATGGATTTGAAGCTACACCTTTTACATCACATTGATTTGCAGCTAAATCATGTCTTTCGCATGGATTTGAAGCCAACTCGTTCGTTCGCTTGCATTTGATGCTATATCACTTATATCGCAAGTGCTTGTAGTTAAATCATTTGTTTCGCATGGACTTGAAGATAAACCTTCTACATCGTATTGATTTGAGGCAAAACCTTCTACATTGCATTGATTTAAAGCTAAACCTTCTACATCGCATTGCTTTGAAGCTATGCCTTCTACTTTGCATCGATTTGAAGCTTAATCATGTGTTTTGCATGGATTTGAAAGTAACTCGTTAGTTTCGCCTGCATTTGATACTATGTCACTTATATCGCAAGTATTTGAAGCTAAATCATTGGTTTCGCATGGATTTGAAACTAAACCTTCTACATCCCATTGATTTGCAGCTAAATCATGTGTTTCGCATGGATTTGAAGCTAACTCGTTTGTTTCGTCTGCATTTGAAGCTATATCACCTATATCGCTAGTATCTGAAGCTAAATCATTTGTTTCGCATGGATTTGAAGCTAAACCTTCTACATCGCATTGATTTGCTGCTAAATCATGTGTTTCGCATGGATTTGATGCTAAACCTTCTACATCGCATGGATTTGAAGCTGAACCTTCTACATCGCACTGATTTGTAGCTAAATCACGTGTTTCGCTTGGATACGAAGCTAACACGTTTGTTTATCCTGCATTTGAAGCTATATCACTTATATCGCATGTATATGATGCTAAATCATTAATGTCGCCCGGATTTGAAACTAAACCTTCTACATCCCATTGATTTGCTGCTAAATCATGGATTTCACATGGATTTGAAGCTAATTCGTTTGTTGCGCAAGCAGTTGAATATAAATAACGTATATCACAAGTATTTGTAGCTAAACCATTTGTTTCCCATGGATTTGAAGATAATCCTTCTACTTCGTATTGATTTGAAGCTAAATCATTTGTTTCGCATGGATTTGAAGCTACACCTTTTACATCACATTGATTTGCAGCTAAATCATGTGTTTCGCATGGAGTTGAAGCTTACTCGATCGTTTCGCCTGCATTTGAAGCTATATCACTTATATCGCAAGTATCTGAACCTAAATCATTTATTTCGCATGGATTTGAAGCTAAGCCTTCTACTTCGTATTGATTTGAAGCTAAATCATGTGTCTCGCATTGATTTGAAGCTAACTCGTTTGAATCGTCTGCATTTAAAGCTATATCACTTATATTCCAATTGTATGAAGCTAAATCATTTGTTTCGCATGGATTTGTAGCTAAGCCTTCTACTTCGGATCGATTTGAAGCTTAATCATGTGTTTTGCATGGATTTGAAGATAACTCGTTTGTTTCGTCTGCATTTGAAGCTATATCACTTATATCGCAAGTATCTGAACCTAAATCATTTGTTTCGCATGGATTTGAAGTTAAGCCTTCTACTTCGTATCGATTTGAAGCTAAATGAAATGTATCGCATGGATTTGAACTATCTCGTTTGATTCGTCTGCATTTGAAGCTATATCACTTATATCCCAAGTAATTGAAGCTAAATCATTTGTTTCGCATGGATTTGAAGCTGAACCATCTACATCGCTTTGATTTGCAGCTAAATCATGTGTCTCGCATTGATTTGAAGCTAACTCGTTTGATTCGTCTGCATTTAAAGCTATATCACTTATATCCCAATTGTATGAAGCTAAATCATTTGTTTCGCATGGATTTGTAGCTAAGCCTTCTACTTCGTATCGATTTGAAGCTAAATCGTGTGTTTCGCTTGGATTTGAAGCTAAACCATCTGCATCGCATTAATTTGACGCTAAATCATGTATTTTGCATGTATTTGATGCTAACTCGCCTGTTTCCCCTGCATTTGAAGCTATATCAGTTATATCGCAAGTATCTGATTCTAAATCATTTATTTCGCGCGGATTTGAATCTAAATCATCTACATAGCATGGATTTGCAGCTAAATCATGTGTTTCGCATGGATTTGAAGCTAACTCGTTAGTTTCACCTGCATTTGAAGCTATATAATTTATATCTCAATTATCTGAATTTAAATCATTTGTTTCGCATGGATTTGTGAAGCTAAGCCTTCTACATCGCATTGATTTCAATCTAAATCATGTGTTTCGCATGGATTTGAAGCTGAACCTTCTGCATCGCATTGATTTGAAGCTACATCATGTGTTTTGCATGGATTTGATGCTAACTCGCCTGTTTCCCCTGCATTTGAAGCTATATCAGTTATATCGCAAGTATCTGATTCTAAATCATTTATTTCGCGCGGTTTTGAATCTAAACCATCTACATAGCATGGATTTGCAGCTAGATCATGTGTTTCGCATGGATTTGAAGCTAACTCGTTAGTTTCACCTGCATTTGAAGCTATATAATTTATATCTCAAGTATCTGAATTTAAATCATTTGTTTCGCATGGATTTGAAGCTAAACCTTCTACATCGCATGGATTTGGAGCTAAACATTCTACATCGCATTGATTTGAAGCTAAATCACGTGTTTCGCTTGGATACGAAGCTGACCCGTTTGTTTCTCCTGCATTTGAAGCTATATCACTTATATCGCATGTATATGATGCTAAATCATTCATGTCGCATTGCTTTGAAGCTAAGCCTTCTACTTCGGATCGATTTGAAGCTTAATCATGTGTTTTGCATGGATTTGAAGATAACTCGTTTGTTTCGCCTGCATTTGATGCTATGTCACTTATATCGCAAGTATCTGAACCTAAATCATTTGTTTCGCATGGATTTGAAGCTAATCCCGCTACTTCGTATTGATTTGAAGCTAAATCATTTGTTTCGCATGGATTTGAAGCTAAACCTTTTACATCACATTGATTTGCAGCTAAATCATGTCTTTCGCATGGATTTGAAGCCAACTCGTTCGTTTCGCTTGCATTTGATGCTATACCACTTATATCCCAAGCGTTTGAAGCTCAATTTTTTGTATCGCATGGATTTGAAGCTAAACCTTCTGCATCGCATTGATTTGAAGCTAAATCATATGTTTTGCATGGACTTGAAGCTAAACCTTCTACATCGCATGGATTTGAAGCTAAACCTTCTACATCGCATTGATTTGAAGCTAAATCACGTGTTTCGCTCGGATACGAAGCTAACCCGTTTTTTCTCCTTCATTTGAAGCTATATCACTTAAATCGCATGTATATGATGCTAAATCATTTATGTCGCATTGCTTTGAAGCTAATCCTTCTACTTCGCATCGATTTGAAGCTTAATCATGTGTTTTGCATGGATTTGAAGCTAACTCGTTTGTTTCGCCTGCATTTGATGCTATGTCACTTATATCGCAAGTATTTGAAGCTAAATAATTGGTTTCGCATGGATTTGAAGCTAAACCTTCTACATCCCATTGATTAGCTGCTAAATCATGGGTTTCACATGGATTTGAAGCTAATTCGTTTGTTGCGCATGCAGTTGAATCTAAATAACGTATATCACAAGTATTTGTAGCTAAACCATTTATTTCGCATGGATTTGAAGCTAAACTTTCTACATCGCTCTGATTAAAGCTAAATCATGTGTTTCGCTTGGATATGAAGCTAACTCGTTTGTTTCGTCTGCATTTGAAGCTATACCACTTATATCGCAAGTATCTGAACCTAAATCATTTGTTTCGCATTGATTTGAAGCTAAGCCTTCTACTTCGTATTGATTTGAAGCTAAATCATTTGTTTCGCATGGATTTGAAGCTACACCTTTTACATCACATTGATTTGCAGCTAAATCATGTCTTTCGCATGGATTTGAAGCCAACTCGTTCGTTTCGTTTGCTTTTGATTCTATATCACTTATATCGCAAGTATCTGAAGCTAAATCATTTGTTTCGCATGTATTTGAAGCTAAACCTTCTAAATCGCATTTATTTAAAGCTAAATCGTGTGATTCTCTTGGATTTGTAGCTAACTCGTTTGTTTCGTCTGCATTTGAAGCTATATCACTTATATCGCATGTATCTGAAGCAAAATCATTGGTTTCGCATGTCTTCGAAGCTAAACTTTCTACAACGCATAGATTTGAAGCTACCTCGTTTGCTTCGTCTGCATTTGAAGCTATATCACTTATATCGCAAGTATTTGAAGAATAATCATGTGTCTTGGATGGACTTGAATCTAACTCGTTTGTTTCGTCTGCATATGGAGCTATATCACTTATATCGCTAGTATCTGAAGCTATATCATTCGTTTCGCATGGATTTGAAGCTAAACCTTCTACATCGCATTGATTTGAAGCAACATCGTGTGTTTCGCTTGGATTTGAAGCTAAACCAACTGCATCGCATTAATTTGACGCTAAATCATGTGTTTTGCTTGTATTGGATGCTAACTCGCCTGTTTCCCCTGCATTTGAAGCTATATCAGTTATATCGCAAGTATCTGATTCTAAATCATTTATTTCGCACGGATTTGAATCTAAATCATCTACATACCATGGATTTGCAGCTAAATCATGTGTTTCGCATGGATTTGAAGCTAACTCGTTAGTTTCACCTGCATTTGAAGTTATATAATTTATATCTCAAGTATCTGAATTTAAATCATTTGTTTCGCATGGATTTGAAGCTAAACCTTCTACATCGCATTGATTTGAAGCTAAATCATGTGTTTCGCTTGGATTTGAAGCTAACTCGTTTGTTTCGTCTACATTTGAAGCTGTGCCACTTATATCGCAAGTATCTCAAGCTAAATCATTTGTGCCGCATGGATTTGAAGCTAAACCTTCTACATCGCATTGATTTGCAGCTAAATCATGTGTTTCGCATGGATTTGAAACTAACTCGATTGTTTCGTCTGCATTTGAAGCTATATCACATATATCCCAAGTGTTTGAAGCTATATCATTTGTTTCGCATGGATTTGAAGCTAGACCTTCTACATCGCATTGATTTGCAGCTAAATCATGTGTTTCGCATGGATTTGAAGCTAAGCCTTCTACTTCGTATCGATTTAAAGCTAAATGAAATGTATCGCATGTATTTGAAGCTAACTCGTTTGATTCGTCTGCATTTAAAGCTATATCACTTACATCCCAAGTGTTTGAAGCTAAATCATTTATTTCGCACGGATTTGAATCTAAATCATCTACATAGCATGGATTTGCAGCTAAATCATGTGTGTCGCATGGAGTTGAAGCTAACCCGTTAGTTTCGCCTGCATTTGAAGCTATATCACTTATATCGCAAGTATCTGAATCTAAATCATTTGTTTCGCATGAATTTGAAGCTAAGCCTTCTACTTCGTATAGATTTGAAGTTAAATGACATGTATCGCATGGATTTTGAAGATAACTCGTTTGATTCGTCTGCATTTGAAGCTATATCACTTATATCCCAACTGTTTGTAGCTAAATCATCTGTTTCGCATGGATTTGAAGATAAACCTTCTACAACGCATTGATTTGAAGCTAAATCATGTGATTTGCTTGGATTTGAACTATCTCGTTTGATTCGTCTGCATTTGAAGTTATATCACTTATATCCCAAGTAATTGAAGCTAAATCATTAGTTTCGCATGGATTTGATGCTAACTCGTTTGTTTCCCCTGCATTTGAAGCTATATCACTTATATCGCAAGTATCTGAATCTAAATCATTTGTTCCGCATGAATTTGAAGCTAAGCCTTCTACTTCGTATAGATTTGACTTTAGATCATGTGTTTCGCTTGGATTTGAAGCTAAACCTTCTGCATCGCATTGATTTGAAGCTAAATCATGTGATTTGCTTGGATTTGAAGTTAACTCGTTTGTTTCGTCTGCATTTGAAGAAATATCACTTATATCGCAAGTGTTTGAAGCTGAATCATTTGTTTCGCATGGATTTGAAGCTAAGCCTTATACTTCGAACCGATTTGAAGCTAAATGAAATGTATCGCATGGATTTCAAGCTAACTTGTTTGATTCGTCCGCATTTGAAGCTGTATCACTTATATCCCAAGTGATTGAAGCTATATCTTTTGTTTCGCATGGATTTGCAGCTAAACCGTCTACATCGCATTGATTTGCAGCTAAATCATGTGTCTCGCATGGATTTGAAGCTAACTCGTTTGATTCGTTTGCATTTAAAGCTATATCACTTATAACCCAATTGTTTGAAGCTAAATCATTTGTTTCGCATGGATTTGTAGCTAAGCCTTCTACTTCGTATCGATTTGAAGTTAAATGATATGTATCGCATGGATTTTGAAGCTAACTCGTTTGATTCGTCAGCATTTGAAGCTATATCACTTATATCCCAATTGTTTGAAGCTAAATCGTTTGTTTCGCATGGATTTGTAGCTAAACCTTCTACATCGCATTGATTTGAAGCTAAATCATGTGATTCGCTTGGATTTGAAGCTAACTCGTTTGTTTCGGCTGCATTTGAAGCTATATCACCTATATCCCAAGTTTTTGAAGCTCAATCATTTGCTTCGCAAGGATTTGAAGCTAATCCTTCTACATCGCATTGATTTCAAGCTAAATCATGTGTTTCGCTTGGATTTGAAACTAAACCTCCTGCATCGCATTGATTTGAAGGTTAATCATGTGTTTTGCATGGATTTGATGCTAACTCGTTTGTTTCCCCTGCATTTGAAGCTATATCACTTATATCGCAAGTATCTGAATCTAAATCATTTGTTTCGCATGAATTTGAAGCTAAGCCTACTACTTCGTATAGATTTGAAGTTAAATGACATGTATCGCATGGATTTGAAGCTAACTCGTTCGTTTCGCCCGCATTTGATGCTATATCACTTATATCGTAAGTATCTGAATCTAAATCATTTGTTATGCATGGATTTGAAGCTAAAACTTCTAAATCGCATTTATTTGGAGCTAAATCGTGTGATTCTCTTGGATATGAAGCTAACTCGTTTGTTTCGTCTGCATTTGAAGCTATATCACTTATATCGCAAGTATCTGAAGCTAAATCATTGGTTTCGCATGGATTTGAAGCTAAGCCTTCTACTTCGTATCGATTTAAAGCTAAATGAAATGTATCGCATGGATTTGAAGCTAACTCGTTTGATTCGTCTGCATTTAAAGCTATATCACTTACATCCCAAGTGTTTGAAGCTAAATCATTTGTTTCGCATGGATTTGTAGCTAAGCCTTCTACTTCGTATCGATTTGAATTTAAATGATATGTATCGCATGGATTTTGAAGCTAACTCGTTTGATTCGTCAGCATTTGAAGCTATATCACATATATCGCAAGTATCTGAAGCTGAATCATTTGTTTCGCATGGATTTGAATCTAAACCTTATACATCGCATTGATTTGAAGCTAAATCATGTGATTCGCTTGGATTTGAAGCTAACTCGTTTGCTTCGGCTGCATTTGAAGCTGTATCACTTATATTTCAAGCGTTTGAAGCTAAATCATTTGTTTCGCATGGATTTGAAGCTAAACCTTCTGCATCGCATTCATTTGAAGCTAAATCATGTGTTTTGCATGGATTTTATGCTAACTCGTTTGTTTCCCCTGCATTTGAAACTATATCACTTATATCGCAAGTATCTGAATCTAAATCATTTGTTTCGCATGAATTTGAAGCTAAGCCTTCTACTTCGTATAGATTTGAAGTTAAATGATATGTATCGCATGGATTTTGAAGCTAACTCGTTTGATTCGTCTGCATTTAAAGCTATATCACTTATATCCCAATTGTTTGTAGCTAAATCATTTGTTTCGCATGGATTTGGAGCTAAATCTTCTACATATCATATTGATTTGAAGTTAAATAATATGTATCGCATGGATTTTGAAGCTAACTCGTTTGATTCGTCAGCATTTGAAGCTATATCACTTATATCCCTATTGTTTGAAGCTAAATCATTTGTTTCGCATGGATTTGAATCTAAATCTTCTACATCGCATTGATTTGAAGCTAAATCATGTGTTTTGCATGGATTTGAAGATCACTCGTTTGTTTCGGCTGCATTTGAAGCTATATCACTTATATCTCAATCGATTTGCAGCTAAATCATTTCTTCAGCATGGATTTGAAGCTAACTCGTTCGTTTCGCACGCATTTGATGCTATATCACTTATATCGCAAGTATCTGAAGCTAAATCATTAGTTACGCATGGATTTGAAGCTGAAACTTCTAAATCGCATTTATTTGGAGCTAAATCGTGTGATTCTCTTGGATATGAAGCTAACTCGTTTGTTTCGTCTGCATTTGAAGCTATATCACTTATATCGCAAGTATCTGAAGCTAAATCATTGGTTTCGCATGGATTTGAAGCTAAGCCTTCTACTTCGTATCGATTTAAAGCTAAATGAAATGTATCGCATGGATTTGAAGCTAACTCGTTGATTCGTCTGCATTTAAAGCTATATCACTTACATCCCAAGTGTTTGAAGCTAAATCATTTATTTCGCATGGACTTGAAGCTAATCCTTCCACATCGCATTGATTTCAAGCTAAACCTTCTACATCGCATTGGTTTGAAGCTCAGTCATGTGTTTCGCATGGAGTTGGATGTAGCTCGTTTGTTTCCCCTGCATTTGAAGCTATATCACTTATATCCCAATTGTTTGATGCTAACTCATTTGTTTCGCTTGGATTTGAAGCTAAACCTTCTAAATCGTATTAATTTGAAGCTAAATCATGTGTTTCGCTTGGATTTGAAGCTAAACCATCTGCATCGCCTTGATTTGAAGCTAAATCATGTGTTTTGCATTGATTTGATGCTAACTCGTTTTTTTCCCCTGCATTTGAAGCTATATCACTTATATCGCAAGTATCTGAACCTAAATCATTTGTTTCGCATGGATTTGTAGCTAAGCCTTCTACTTCGTATCGATTTGAAGATAAATGAAATGTATCGCATGGATTTGAAGCTGACTCGTTTGATTCCTCTGCATTTAAAGCTATATCACTTATATCCCAAGGGTGTGAAGCTAAATCATTTGTTTCGCATAGATTTGAAGCTAAATCTTCTACATGGCATTGATTTGAAGCTAAATCATGTGTTTCGCTTGGATTTGAAGCTAAACCTTCTGCATCGCATTGATTTGACGCTAAATCATGTGTTTTGCATGGATTTGATGCTAACTCGCCTGTTTCCCCTGCATTTGAAGATATATCAGTTATATCGCAAGTATCTGTTGCTAAATCATTTATTTCGCACGGATTTGAATCTAAATCATCTACATAGCATGGATTTGCAGCTAAATCATGTGTTTCGCATGGAGTTGAAGCTAACCCGTTAGTTTCACCTGCATTTGAAGCTATATAACTTATATCTCAAGTATCTGAATCTAAATCATTTGTTTCGCATGGATTTGAAGCTAAGCCTTCTACATCGCATTGATTTCAAGCTAAATCATGTGTTTCGCTTGGATTTGAAGCTAAACCTTCTGCATCGCATTGATTTGAAGCTACATCATGTGTTTTGCATGGATTTGATGCTAACTCGTTTGTTTCCCCTGCATTTGAAGCTATATCACTTGTATCGCAAGTATCTGAATCTAAATCATTTGTTTCGCATGAATTTGAAGCTAAGCCTTCTACTTCGTATAGATTTGAAGTTAAATGACATGTATCGCATGGATTTTGAAGATAACTCGTTTGATTCGTCTGCATTTGAAGCTATATCACATATATCCCAACTGTTTGAAGCTAAATCATCTGTTTCGCATGGATTTGAAGCTAAACCTTCTACAACGCATTGATTTGAAGCTAAATCATGTGATTTGCTTGGATTTGAACTATCTCGTTTGATTCATCTGCATTTGAAGCTATATCACTTATATCCCAAGTAATTGAAGCTAAATCATTTGTTTCGCATGGATTTGAAGCTAACTCGTTTGTTTCGCATGAATTTGAAGATAAGCCTTCTACTTCGTATAGATTTGAAGTTAAATGACATGTATCGCATGGATTTTGAAGATAACTCGTTTGATTCCTCTGCATTTGAAGCTATATCACTATTATCCCAACTGTTTGTGGCTAAATCATCTGTTTCGCATGGATTTGAAGCTAAACCTTCTACAACGCATTGATTTGAAGCTAAATCATGTGATTTGCTTGGATTTGAACTATCTCGTTTGATTCGTCTGCATTTGAAGCTATATCACTTATATCCCAAGTAATTGAAGCTAAATCATTAGTTTCGCATGGATTTGATGCTAACTCGTTTGTTTCCCCTGCAGTTGAAGCTATATCACTTATATCGCAAGTATCTGAATCTAAATCATTTGTTTCGCATGAATTTGAAGCTAAGCCTTCTACTTCGTATAGATTTGAAGTTAGATCATGTGTTTCGCTTGGATTTGAAGCTAAACCTTCTGCATCGCATTGATTTGAAGCTAAATCATGTGATTCGCTTGGATTTGAAGCTAACTTGTTTGTTTCGTCTGCATTTGAAGAAATACCACTTATATCGCAAGTGTTTGAAGCTGAATCATTTGTTTCGCATGGATTTGAAGCTAAGCCTTATACTTCGTATCGATTTGAAGCTAAATGAAATGTATCGCATGGATTTCAAGCTAACTCGTTTGATTCGTCCGCATTTGAAGCTGTATCACTTATATCCCAAGTGATTGAAGCTATATCTTTTGTTTCGCATGCATTTGCAGCTAAACCGTCTACATCGCACTGATTTGCAGCTAAATCATGTGTCTCGCATGGATTTGAAGCTAACTCGTTTGATTCGTTTGCATTTAAAGCTATATCACTTATAACCCAATTGTTTGAAGCTAAATCATTTGTTTCGCATGGATTTGTAGCTAAGCCTTGTACGTCGTATCGATTTGAAGTTAAATGATATGTTTCGCATGGATTTTGAAGCTAACTCGTTTGATTCGTTAGCATTTGAAGCTATATCACTTATATCCCAATTGTTTGAAGCTAAATCGTTTGTTTCGCATGGATTTGTAGCTAAACCTTCTACATCGCATTGATTTGAATCTAAATCATGTGATTCGCTTGGATTTGAAGCTAACTCGTTTGTTTCGGTTGCATTTGAAGCCATATCACTTATATCTCAAGTGTTTGAAGCTAAATCATTTGTTTCGCATGGATTTGAAGCTAAACCTTCTACATCGCATTGATTTGCAGCTAAATCATGTGTTTCACTTGGATTTGAAGCTAACTCGTTAGTTTTGCCTGCATTTGAAACTATATCACCTATATCCCAAGTTTTTGAAGCTCAATCATTTGCCTCGCAAGGATTTGAAGCTAATCCTTCTACATCGCATTGATTTCAAGCTAAATCATGTGTTTCGCTTGGATTTGAAACTAAACCTCCTGCATCGCATTGTTTTGAAGCTTAATCATGTGTTTTGCATGGATTTGTTGCTAACTCGTTTGTTTCCCCTGCATTTGAAGCTATATCACTTATTTCGCAAGTATCTGAATCTAAATCATTTGTTTCGCATGAATTTGAAGCTAAGCCTTCTACTTCGTATAGATTTGAAGTTAAATGACATGTATCGCATGGATTTGAAGCTAACTCGTTCGTTTCGCCCGCATTTGATGCTATATCACTTATATCGCAAGTATCTGAATCTAAATCATTTGTTACGCATGGATTTGAAGCTAAAACTTCTAAAACGCATTTATTTGGAGCTAAATCGTGTGATTCTCTTGGATAAGAAGCTAACTCGTTTGTTTCGTCTGCATTTGAAGCTATATCACTTATATCGCAAGTATCTGAAGCTAAATCATTGGTTTCGCATGGATTTGAAGTTAAGCCTTCTACTTCGTATCGATTTAAAACTAAATGAAATGTATCGCATGAATTTGAAGCTAACTCGTTTGATTCGTCTGCATTTAAAACTATATCACTTACATCCCAAGTGTTTGAAGCTAAATCATTTATTTCGCATGGATTTGAAGCTAATCCTTCTACATCGCATTGATTTCAAGCTAAACCTTCTACATCGCATTGGTTTGAAGCTCAGTCATGTGTTTCGCATGGAGTTGGCTGTAGCTCGTTTGTTTCCCCTGCAATTGAAGCTATATCACTTATATCCCAAGTGTTTGAAGCTAAATCATTTGTTTCGCATGGATTTGAAGCTAAACCTTCTACATGGCATTGATTTGAAGCTAAATCATGTGTTTCGCTTGGATTTGAAGCTAAACCTTCTGCATCGCATTGATTTGACGCTAAATCATGTGTTTTGCATGGATTTGATGCTAACTCGCCTGTTTCCCCTGCATTTGAAGATATATCAGTTACATCGCAAGTATCTGTTGCTAAATCATTTATTTCGCACGGATTTGAATCTAAATCATCTACATAGCATGGATTTGCAGCTAAACCATGTGTTTCGCATGGAGTTGAAGCTAACCAGTTAGTTTCGCCTGCATTTGAAGCTATATAACTTATATCTAAAGTATCTGAATCTAAATCATTTGTTTCGCATGGATTTGAAGCTAAGCCTTCTAGATCGCATTGATTTCAAGCTAAATCATGTGTTTCGCTTGGATTTGAAGCTAAACCTTCTGCATCGCATTGATTTGAAGCTACATCATGTGTTTTGCATGGATTTGATGCTAACTCGTTTGTTTCCCCTGCATTTGAAGCTATATCACTTGTATCGCAAGTATCTGAATTTAAATCATTTGTTTCGCATGAATTTGAAGCTAAGCCTTCTACTTCGTATAGATTTGAAGCTAAATCATTTGTTTCGCATGGATTTCGAGCTAAATCTTCTACATATCATATTGATTTGAAGTTAAATAATATGTATCGCATGGATTTTGAAGCTAACTCGTTTGATTCGTCATCATTTGAAGCTATATCACTTATATCCCTATTGTTTGAAGCTAAATCATTTGTTTCGCATGGTTTTGAATCTAAATCTTCTACATCGCATTGATTTGAAGCTAAATCATGTGTTTTGCGTGGATTTGAAGATAACTCGTTTGTTTCGGCTGCATTTGAAACTATATCACTTATATCTCAATCGATTTGCAGCTAAATCATTTCTTCAGCATGGATTTGAAGCTAACTCGTTCGTTTCGCCCGCATTTGATGCTATATCACTTATATCGCAAGTATCTGAATCTAAATCATTTGTTACGCATGGATTTGAAGCTAAAACTTCTAAATCGCATTTATTTGGAGCTAAATCGTGTGATTCTCTTGGATAAGATGCTAACTCGTTTGTTTCGTCTGCATTTGAAGCTATATCACATATATCGCAAGTATCTGAAGCTAAATCATTGGTTTCGCATGGATTTGAAGTTAAGCCTTCTACTTCGTATCGATTTAAAACTAAATGAAATGTATCGCATGAATTTGAAGCTAACTCGTTTGATTCGTCTGCATTTAAAACTATATCACTTACATCCCAAGTGTTTGAAGCTAAATCATTAATTTCGCATGGATTTGAAGCTAATCCTTCTACATCGCATTGATTTCAAGCTAAACCTTCTACATCGCATTGGTTTGAAGCTCAGTCATGTGTTTCGCATGGAGTTGGCTGTAGCTCGTTTGTTTCCCCTGCAATTGAAGCTATATCACTTATATCCCAAGCGTTTGAAGCTAAATCATTTGTTTCGCATGGATTTGAAGCTAAACCTTCTACATGGCATTGATTTGAAGCTAAATCATGTGTTTCGCTTGGATTTGAAGCTAAACCTTCTGCATCGCATTGATTTGACGCTAAATCATGTGTTTTGCATGGATTTGATGCTAACTCGCCTGTTTCCCCTGCATTTGAAGATATATCAGTTACATCGCAAGTATCTGTTGCTAAATCATTTATTTCGCACGGATTTGAATCTAAATCATCTACATAGCATGGATTTGCAGCTAAACCATGTGTTTCGCATGGAGTTGAAGCTAACCAGTTAGTTTCGCCTGCATTTGAAGCTATATAACTTATATCTAAAGTATCTGAATCTAAATCATTTGTTTCGCATGAATTTGAAGCTAAGCCTTCTACATCGCATTGATTTCAAGCTAAATCATGTGTTTCGCTTGGATTTGAAGCTAAACCTTCTGCATCGCATTGATTTGAAGCTACATCATGTGTTTTGCATGGATTTGATGCTAACTCGTTTGTTTCCCCTGCATTTGAAGCTATATCACTTGTATCGCAAGTATCTGAATTTAAATCATTTGTTTCGCATGAATTTGAAGCTAAGCCTTCTACTTCGTATAGATTTGAAGCTAAATCATTTGTTTCGCATGGATTTGGAGCTAAATCTTCTACATATCATATTGATTTGAAGTTAAATAATATGTATCGCATGGATTTTGAAGCTAACTCGTTTGATTCGTCAGCATTTGAAGCTATATCACTTATATCCCTATTGTTTGAAGCTAAATCATTTGTTTCGCATGGATTTGAATCTAAATCTTCTACATCGCATTGATTTGAAGCTAAATCATGTGTTTTGCGTGGATTTGAAGATAACTCGTTTGTTTCGGCTGCATTTGAAACTATATCACTTATATCTCAATCGATTTGCAGCTAAATCATTTCTTCAGCATGGATTTGAAGCTAACTCGTTCGTTTCGCCCGCATTTGATGCTATATCACTTATATCGCAAGTATCTGAATCTAAATCATTTGTTACGCATGGATTTGAAGCTAAAACTTCTAAATCGCATTTATTTGGAGCTAAATCGTGTGATTCTCTTGGATAAGAAGCTAACTCGTTTGTTTCGTCTGCATTTGAAGCTATATCACTTATATCGCAAGTATCTGAAGCTAAATCATTGGTTTCGCATGGATTTGAAGTTAAGCCTTCTACTTCGTATCGATTTAAAACTAAATGAAATGTATCGCATGAATTTGAAGCTAACTCGTTTGATTCGTCTGCATTTAAAACTATATCACTTACATCCCAAGTGTTTGAAGCTAAATCATTAATTTCGCATGGATTTGAAGCTAATCCTTCTACATCGCATTGATTTCAAGCTAAACCTTCTACATCGCATTGGTTTGAAGCTCAGTCATGTGTTTCGCATGGAGTTGGATGTAGCTCGTTTGTTTCCCCTGCAATTGAAGCTATATCACTTATATCCCAAGCGTTTGAAGCTAAATCATTTGTTTCGCATGGATTTGAAGCTAAACCTTCTACATGGCATTGATTTGAAGCTAAATCATGTGTTTCGCTTGGATTTGAAGCTAAACCTTCTGCATCGCATTGATTTGACGCTAAATCATGTGTTTTGCATGGATTTGATGCTAACTCGTTTGTTTCCCCTGCATTTGAAGCAATATCACTTATATCGCAACTATCTGAATCTAAATCATTTGTTTCGCATGAATTTGAAGCTAAGCCTTCTACTTCGTATAGATTTGAAGTTAAATGACATGTATCGCATGGATTTTGTAGCTAACTCGTTTGATTCGTCTGCATTTGAAGCTATATCACTTATATCCCTACTGTTTGAAGCTAAATCATTTGTTTCGCTTGGATTGGAAGCTAAACATTCTACAACGCATTTATTTGAAGCTAACTCATGTGATTTGCTTGGATTTGAAGCTAACTCGTTTGTTTCGTCTGCATTTGAAGAAATACCACTTATATCTCAAGTGTTTGAAGCAAAATCATTTGTTTCCCATGGATTTGAAGTTAAGCCTTCTACTTCGTATCGATTTGAAGCTAAATGAAATGTATCGCATGGATTTGAACTATCTCGTTTGATTCGTCTGCATTTGAAGCTATATCACTTATATCCCAAGTAATTGAAGCTAAATCATTTGTTTCGCATGGATTTGAAGCTGTACCATCTACATCGCTTTGATTTGCAGCTAAATCATGTGTCTCGCATTGATTTGAAGCTAACTCGTTTGATTCGTCTGCATTTAAAGCTATATCACTTATATCCCAATTGTATGAAGCTAAATCATTTGTTTCGCATGGATTTGTAGCTAAGCCTTCTACATCGTATCGATTTGAAGCTAAATGAAATGTATCGCATGGATTTTGAAGCTAACTCGTTTGATTCGTCTGCATTTAAAGCTATATCACTTCTATCCCAAGTGTTTGAAGCTAAATCATTTGTTTCGCATGGATTTGAAGCTAAACCTTCTACATCGCATTGATTTGAAGCTAAATCGTGTGTTTCGCTTGGATTTGAAGCTAAACCATCTGCATCGCATTAATTTGACGCTAAATCATGTGTTTTGCATGTATTTGATGCTAACTCGCCTGTTTCCCATGCATTTGAAGCTATATCAGTTATATCGCAAGTATCTGATTCTAAATCATTTATTTCGCGCGGATTTGAATCTAAATCATCTACATAGCATGGATTTGCAGCTAAATCATGTGTTTCGCATGGATTTGAAGCTAACTCGTTAGTTTCACCTGCATTTGAAGCTATATAATTTATATCTCAAGTATCTGAATTTAAATCATTTGTTTCGCATGGATTTGAAGCTAAGCCTTCTACATCGCATTGATTTCAATCTAAATCATGTGTTTCGCTTGGATTTGAAGCTAAACCTTCTGCATCGCATTGATTTGAAGCTACATCATGTGTTTTGCATGGATTTGATGCTAATTCGTTTGTTTCCCCTGCATTTGAAGCAATATCACTTATATCGCAACTATCTGAATCTAAATCATTTGTTTCGCATGAATTTGAAGCTAAGCCTTCTACTTCGTATAGATTTGAAGTTAAATCATGTGTTTCGCTTGGATTTGAAGCTAACTCGTTTGTTTCGTCTGCATTTGAAGCTATATCACATATATCGCTAGTATCTGAAGCTAAATCATTTGTTTCGTATGGATTTGTAGCTAAACCTTCTACATCGCATTGATTTGCTGCTAAATCATGTGTTTCGCATGGATTTGAAGCTAAAGCTTCTACATCGCATGGATTTGGAGCTAAACCTTCTACATCGCATTGATTTGAAGCTAAATCACGTGTTTCGCTTGGATACGAAGCTAACCCGTTTGTTTCTCCTGCATTTGAAGCTATATCACTTATATCGCATGTATATGATGCTAAATCATTTATGTCGCATTGCTTTGAAGCTAAGCCTTCTACTTCGGATCGATTTGAAGCTTAATCATGTGTTTTGCATGGATTTGAAGATAACTCGTTTGTTTCGCCTGCATTTGATGCTATGTTACTTATATCGCAAGTATCTGAACCTAAATCATTTGTTTCGCATGGATTTGAAGCTAATCCCTCTACTTCGTATTGATTTGAAGCTAAATCATTTGTTTCGCATGGATTTGAAGCTAAACCTTTTACATCACATTGATTTGCAGCTAAATCATGTCTTTCGCATGGATTTGAAGCCAACTCGTTCGTTTCGCTTGCATTTGATGCTATACCACTTATATCCCAAGCGTTTGAAGCTCAATCTTTTGTATCGCATGGATTTGAAGCTAAACCTTCTGCATCGCATTGATTTGAAGCTAAATCATATGTTTTGCATGGATTTGAAGCTAAACCTTCTACATCGCATGGATTTGAAGCTAAACCTTCTACATCGCATTGATTTGAAGCTAAATCACGTGTTTCGCTTGGATACGAAGCTAACCCGTTTGTTTCTCCTTCATTTGAAGCTATATCACTTATATCGCATGTATATGATGCTAAATCATTTATGTCGCATTGCTTTGAAGCTAATCCTTCTACTTCGCATCGATTTGAAGCTTAATCATGTGTTTTGCATGGATTTGAAGCTAACTCGTTTGTTTCGCCTGCATTTGATGCTATGTCACTTATACCGCAAGTATTTGAAGATAAATCATTGGTTTCGCATGGATTTGAAGCTAAACCTTCTACATCCCATTGATTAGCTGCTAAATCATGGGTATCACATGGATTTGAAGCTAATTCGTTTGTTGCGCATGCAGTTGAATCTAAATAACGTATATCACAAGTATTTGTAGCTAAACCATTTATTTCGCATGGATTTGAAGGTGCTCCTTCTACTTCGAATTGGTTTGAAACTAAATCATGTGTTTCGCATGGATTTGAAGCTAAACCTTCTACATCCCATTGATTTGAAGCTAAATCATGTGTTTGGCTTGGATATGAACCTAACTCGTTTGTTTCGTGTGTATTTGAAGCTATATCACTTATATCGCAAGTATCTGAAGCCAAATCATTTGTGTCGCATGGATTTGTAGCTAAACCTTCTAAATCGCATCGATTTGCAGCTAAATCACGTGTTTCGCATGGATTTGAAGATAACTCGTTTGTTTCGCCTGCATTTGATGCTATGTTACTCATATCGCAAGTATCTGAACCTAAATCATTTGTTTCGCATGGATTTGAAGCTAATCCCTCTACTTCGTATTGATTTGAAGCTAAATCATTTGTTTCGCATGGATTTGAAGCTAAACCTTTTACATCACATTGATTTGCAGCTAAATCATGTCTTTCGCATGGATTTGAAGCCAACTCGTTCGTTTCGCTTGCATTTGATGCTATACCACTTATATCCCCAGCGTTTGAAGCTCAATCTTTTGTATCGCATGGATTTGAAGCTAAACCTTCTGCATCGCATTGATTTGAAGCTAAATCATATGTTTTGCATGGATTTGAAGCTAAACCTTCTACATCGCATGGATTTGAAGCTAAACCTTCTACATCGCATTGATTTGAAGCTAAATCACGTGTTTCGCTTGGATACGAAGCTAACCCGTTTGTTTCTCCTTCATTTGAAGCTATATCACTTATATCGCATGTATATGATGCTAAATCATTTATGTCGCATTGCTTTGAAGCTAATCCTTCTACTTCGCATCGATTTGAAGCTTAATCATGTGTTTTGCATGGATTTGAAGCTAACTCGTTTGTTTCGCCTGCATTTGATGCTATGTCACTTATACCGCAAGTATTTGAAGATAAATCATTGGTTTCGCATGGATTTGAAGCTAAACCTTCTACATCCCATTGATTAGCTGCTAAATCATGGGTATCACATGGATTTGAAGCTAATTCGTTTGTTGCGCATGCAGTTGAATCTAAATAACGTATATCACAAGTATTTGTAGCTAAACCATTTATTTCGCATGGATTTGAAGGTGCTCCTTCTACTTCGAATTGGTTTGAAACTAAATCATGTGTTTCGCATGGATTTGAAGCTAAACCTTCTACATCCCATTGATTTGAAGCTAAATCATGTGTTTGGCTTGGATATGAACCTAACTCGTTTGTTTCGTGTGTATTTGAAGCTATATCACTTATATCGCAAGTATCTGAAGCCAAATCATTTGTGTCGCATGGATTTGTAGCTAAACCTTCTAAATCGCATCGATTTGCAGCTAAATCACGTGTTTCGCATGGATTTGAAGGTAAATCGTTTGATTCGACTGCATTTGAAGCTATATCACTTATATGCCAAGTGTTTGAATCTAAATCATTTTTTTCGCATGGATTTGAAGCTAAGCCTTGTACTTCGTATCGATTTGAAGTTAAATGATATGTATCGCATGGATTTTGAAGCTCACTCGTTTGATTCGTCAGCATTTGAAGCTATATCACTTATATCCCAATTGTTTGAAGCTAAATCATTTGTTTCGCATGAATTTGTATCTAAATCTTCTACATCGCATTGATTCGAAGCTAAATCATGTGATTCGCTTGGATTTGAAGCTAACTCGTTTGCTTCGGCTGCATTTGAAGCTATATCACTTATATCTCAATTGTTTGAATCTAAATTATTTTTTTTCGCATGGATTTGAAGCTAAGCCTTCTACTTCGTATCGATTTGAAGTTAAATGATATGTATCGCATGGATTTTGAAGCTAACTCATTTGATTCGTCAGCATTTGAAGCTATATCACTTATATCCCAATTGTTTGAAGCTAAATCATTTGTTTCGCATAGATTTGAAGGCAAACCTTATACATCGCATTGATTTGAAGCTAAATCATGTGTTTCGCTTGGATATGAAGCGAAATCGTTTGTTTCGTCTGCATTTGAAGCTATATCACTTATATCGCAAGTATCTGAAGCTGAATCATTGGTTTCGCATGGATTTGAAGCTAAACCTTCCACATCCCATAGATTTGAAGCTAGCTCGTTTTCTTCGTCTGCATTTGAAGCTATATCACTTATATCGCAAAGTATCTGAAGCTAAATCATTTGTTTCGCATGGATTTGAAGCTAAGCCTTCTACTTCGCACTGATTTGAAGCTAGATCATTTGCTTCGCTTGGATGTGAAGCTATCTCGTTTGTTTCGTCTGCATTTGAAGCTATATCACTTATATCGCAAGTATCTGAACCTAAGTCATTTGGTTCGCATGGGTTTGAAGCTAAACCTTCTACATCGCATTGATTAGTAGCTAAACCTTCTACATCGCATTGGTTTGAAGCTCAGTCATGTGTTTCGCATGGAGTTGGATGTAGGTCGTTTGTTTCCCCTGCATATGAAGCTATATCACTTATATCCCAATTGTTTGAAGCTAAATCATTTGTTTCGCTTGGATTTGAAGCTAAACCTTCTACATCGTATTAATTTGAAGCTAAATCATGTGTTTCGCTTGGATTTGAAGCTAAACATTCTGCATCGCATTGATTTGAAGCTAAATCATGTGTTTTGCATGGATTTGATGCTAACTCGTTTTTTTCCCTGCATTTGAAGCTATATCACTTATATCGCAAGTACCTGAAACTGAATCATTTGTTTCGCATGGATTTGTAGCTAAGCCTTCTACTTCGTATCGATTTGAAGCTAAATGAAATGTATCACGTGGATTTGAAGCTAAATGAAATGTATCACGTGGATTTGAAGCTAACTCGTTTGATTCGTCTGCATTTGAAGCTATATCACTTACATCCCAAGTGTTTGAAGCTAAATCATTTATTTCGCATGGATTTGAAGCTAAACCATCTACATCGCATTGATTTGAATCTAAATCATGTGTTTCGCTTGAATTTGAAACTAAACCTTCTCCATCGCATTGATTTGAAGCTAAATCATGTGTTTTGCATGGATTTGATGCTAACTCGTTTTTTCCCCTGCATTTGAAGCTATATCACTTATATCGCAAGTATCTGGACATAAATCATTTGTTTCGCATGGATTTGTAGCTAAGCCTTCTACATCGTATCGAATTGAAGCTAAATGAAATGTATCGCATGGATTTGAAGCTAACTCGTTTGATTCGTCTGCATTTGAAGCTATATCACTTACATCCCAAGTGTTTCAAGCTAAATCATTTATTTCGCATGGATTTGAAGCTAAACCTGCTACATCGCATTGATTTGAAGCTAAATCATGTGTTTCGCTTGAATTTGAAACTAATCCTTCTCCATCCCATTGATTTGAAGCTAAATCATGTGTTTTGCATGGATATGATGCTAACTCGTTTTTTCCCCTGCATTTGAAGCTATATCACTTATATCGCAAGTATCTGAACATAAATCATTTGTTTCGCATGGATTTGTAGCTAAGCCTTCTACATCGTATCGAATTGAAGCTAAATGAAATGTATCGCATGGATTTGAAGCTAACTCGTTTGATTCGTCTGCATTTGAAGCTATATCACTTACATCCCAAGTGTTTCAAGCTAAATCATTTATTTCGCATGGATTTGAAGCTAAACCTGCTACATCGCATTGATTTGAAGCTAAATCATGTGTTTCGCTTGAATTTGAAACTAATCCTTCTCCATCCCATTGATTTGAAGCTAAATCATGTGTTTTTCATGGATATGATGCTAACTCGTTTGTTTCCCCTGCATTTGAAGCTATATCAGTTATATCGCAAGTATCTGATGCTAAATCATTTGTTACGCATGGATTTGAAGCTAAAACTTCTAAATCGCATTTATTTGAAGCTAAATCGTGTGATTCTCTTGGATATGAAGCTAACTCGTTTGTTTCGTCTGCATTTGAAGCTATATCACTTATATCGCAAGTAACTGAAGCTAAATCATTGGTTTCGCATGGATTTGACGCTGAGCCTTCTACTTCGCATTGATTTGAAGCTGAATCATGAGTTTCGCTTGAATTTTAAGCTAACTCGTTTGTTTCACATGCAGTTGAAGCTAAATCATGTATATCACATGTATTTGAAGCTGAACCATTTGATTCGCATGGATTTGTAGCTGAGCCTTCTACTTCGCATTGATTTGAAGATAAATCATGTGTTTCGTATGGATTTGATGCTAATGCTTCTACTTCGTATTGATTTGAAGCTAAACCATTTGCTTCGCATGGATTCGAAAATCAGCATTCTACTTCGCAATGATTTGAAGCTAAATCATGTGTTACGCATGAATTTGAAGCTAACTCGTTTGTTTCACATGCAGTTGAAGCTAAATCATGTATATCAAAAGTATTTAAATCTAAACTATTTGTTTCGCATGGATTCGAAGATAAGCCTTCTACTTCGCATTGATTTGCAGCTAAATCATGTGTTTCGCATGGATTTGACGCTGAGCCTTCTACTTCGCATTGATTTGAAGCTGAATCATGTGTTTCGCTTGAATTTTAAGCTAACTCGTTTGTTTCACATGCAGTTGTAGCTAAATCATGTATATCAAAAGTACTTGAAGCTGAACCATTTTTTTCGCATGAATATTAAGCTAAGAGATGTGTTTCGAATGAATTTTAAGCTAAATCATGTGTTTCGCATGGATTTGAAGCTAACTCGTTTGTTTCGCCTGCATTTGAAGCTAAATCATGTATATGACAAGTATTTAAACTTAAACTATTTGTTTCGCATGGATTCGAAGGTAAGCCTTCTACTTCGCATTGATTTGAAGCTAAATCATGTGTTTCGCATGGATTTAAAACAAACTCGCTTGTTTCGCATGCATTTTAAGCTAAATCACGTATATCGCAAGTATTTGAAGCTGAACCATTTGTTTCGCATGAATATTAACCTAATCCATGTGCTTCGCATGCATTTTAAGCTAAATCATGTCTTTGGCTTGGATTTGAAGCTATCTCGTTTGGTTCGCATGCAGTTGAAGCTAAATCATGTATATCACATGTATTTGAAGCAAAAGCATTTGACCGCATGGATTTGAAGCTAAGCCTTCTACTTCGCATTGATTAGAACCGGAATCATTTTTTTCGCTTGAATTTGAAGCTAACACGTTTGTGTCATGTGCAGTGGAAGCTAAATCATGTATATCACAAGTATTTGAAGCTGGACCATTTGTTTCGCATGAATATTAAGCTAAACCATGTGTTTCGAATGAATTTGAAGCTAAACCATGTGTTCCGCATGGATTTGAAGCTATCTCGTTTGTTTCGCCTGCATTTGTAGCTAAATCATGTATATCACAAGTATTTAAATCTAAACTATATGTTTCGCGTGGATTCGAATATAAGCGTTCTACTTCGCATTGATTTGAAGCTAAATCATATGTTTCGCAAGGATTAGAAGCTAAGCCTTCTACTTCGCAATGATTTGAAGCTAAATCATGTGTTTCGCATGAATTTGAAAGTAAACCATGTGTTCCGTATGGATTTGAAGCTAACTCGTTTGTTTCGCATGCATTTGAAGCTAAATCGTGTATATCACATGTATTTGAAGCTAAACCATTTGATTCGCAAGGATTTGAATCTGAGCCTTATACTTCGCATTGATTTGAAGCTGAATCATGTGTTTCGCATGAATTTGAAGCTAACTTGTTTGTTTCACATGCAGTTGTAGCTAAATCATGTATATCAAAAGTACTTAAATCTGAACCATTTTTTTCGCATGAATATTAAGCTAAGACATGTGTTTCGAATGAATTTGAAGCTAAATCATGTGTTTCGCATGGATTTGAAGCTAACACGTTTGTTTCACATGCAGTTGAAGCTGAATCATGTATATCACAAGTATTTGAAGCTGGACCATTTGTTTCGCATGAATATTAATCTAAACCATGTGCTTCGAATGAATTTGAAGCTAAATCTTGTGTTTCGCATGGGTTTGAAGCTAACTCGTTTGTTTCGCCTGCATTTGAAGCTAAATCATGTATATGACAAGTATTTAAACTCAAACTATTTGTTTCGCATGGATTCGAAGGTAAGCCTTCTACTTCGCATTGATTTGCAGCTAAATCATGTGTTTCGCATGGATTTGACGCTGAGCCCTCTACTTCGCATTGATTTGAAGCTGAATCATGTGTTTCGCTTGAATTTTAAGCTAACTCGTTTGTTTCACATGCAGTTGAAGATAAATCATGTATATCAAAAGTATTTAAATCTAAACTATTTGTTTCGCATGGATTCGAAGATAAGACTTCTACTTCGCATTGATTTGCAGCTAAATCATGTGTTTCGCATGGATTTGACGCTGAGCCTTCTACTTCGCATTGATTTGAAGCTGAATCATGTGTTTCGCTTGAATTTCAAGCTAACTCGTTTGTTTCGCATGCAGTTGAAGATAAATCATGTACATCAAAAGTATTTGAAGCTGAACTATTTGATTCGCATCGATTTGAAGCTGAGCCTTCTACTTCGCATTGATTTGAAGCTAAACCATGTGTTTCGAATGAATTTGAAACTAAACCATGTGTTCCGCATGGATTTGAAGCTAAGTCGTTTGTTTCGCATGCATTTGAAGCTAAATCATGTATATCACATGTATTTGAAGCTAAACCATTTGATTCGCATGGATTTGAATCTGAGCCTTATACTTCGCATTGATTTGAAGCTGAATCATGTGTTTCGCATGAATTTGAAGCTAACTCGTTTGTTTCACATGCAGTTGTAGCTAAATCATTTATATCAAAAGTACTTAAAGCTGAACCATTTTTTTCGCATGAATATTAAGCTAAGACATGTGTTTCGAATGAATTTGAAGCTAAATCATGTGTTTCGCATGGATTTGAAGCTAACACGTTTGTTTCACATGCAGTTGAAGCTGAATCATGTATATCACATGTATTTGAAGCAAAAGCATTTGACCGCATGGATTTGAAGCTAAGCCTTCTACTTCGCATTGATTAGAACCGGAATCATTTTTTTCGCTTGAATTTGAAGCTAACACGTTTGTGTCATGTGCAGTGGAAGCTAAACCATGTATATCACAAGTATTTGAAGCTGGACCATTTGTTTCGCATGAATATTAAGCCAAACCATGTGTTTCGAATGAATTTGAAGCTAAACCATGTGTTCCGCATGGATTTGAAGCTATTTCGTTTGTTTCGCCTGCATTTGTAGCTAAATCATGTATATCACAAGTATTTAAATCTAAACTATATGTTTCGCATGGATTCGAAGATAAGCGTTCTACTTCGCATTGATTTGAAGCTATATCATATGTTTCGCAAGGATTAGAAGCTAAGCCTTCTACTTCGCAATGATTTGAAGCTAAATCATGTGTTTCGCATGAATTTGAAGCTAACTCGTTTGTTTCACATGCAGTTGAAGCTAAATCATGTATATCACATGTATTTGAAGCTAAACGATTTGATTCGAATGGATTTGACGCTGAGCCTTCTACTTCGCATTGATTTGAAGCTGAATCATGTGTTTTGCTTGAATTTGAAGCTAACACGTTTGTTTCACATGCAGTAGAAGCTAAATCATGTATAAAACAAGTATTTGATACCAAACTATACGTTTCGCATGGATTTGAAACTTAGCCTTGTACTTCGCATTGATTTGAAGATAAACCATTTGTTTCGCATGGATTCGAAAAACAGCCTTCTACTTCGCATTGATTTGAAGCTAAATCATGTGTTTCGCATGGATTTGATGCTAACACGTTTGATTCGCATGCAGTTGAAGCCAAATCATGTATCTCACATGTATTTGAAGCTAAACCATTTGGTTCGCATGGATTCGAAGATAAGCCTTCTACTTCGCATTGATTTGAAGCTAAATCTTGTCTTTGGCTTGGATTTGAAGCTATCTCGATTGGTACGCATGCAGTTGAAGCTAAATCATGTATATCACATGTATTTGAAGCTAAACCATTTGATTCGCATGGATTTGACGCTGAGCCTTCTACTTCGCAATGATTTGAAGCTAAATCATGTGTTTCGTATGAATTTGAAGCTAACTCGTTTATTTCACATGCAGTTGAAGCTAAATCATGTATATCAAAAGTATTTGAAGCTGAACTATTTGTTTCGCATGGATTCGAATATATGCCTTCTACTTCGCACTGTTTTGAAGCTAAATCATGTCTTTGGCTTGGATTTGCAGCTATCTCGTTTGGTTCGCATGCAGTTGAAGCTAAATCATGTATATCACATGTATTTGAAGCTAAATCATTTGATATACATGGATTTGACGCTGAGCCTTCTACTTCGCATTGATTTGAAGCTGACTCATGTGTTTCGCATGAATTTGAAGCTAACTCGTTTGTTTCACATGCAGTTGAAGCTAAGTCATGTATATCAAAAGTATTTGATGCTGAAATATTTGTTTCGCATGGATTCGAAGATAATCCTTCTACTTCGCATAGATTTGAAGCTAAATCATGTCTTTGGCTTGAATTTGAAGCTATCTCGTTTGGTTCGCATGCAGTTGAAGCTAAATCATGTATATCACAATTATTCGAAGCTAAAGCATTTGATCGCATGGATTTGAAGCTAAGCCTTCTACTTCGCATTGATTTGGAGCTGAATCATGTGTTTCGCATGGATTGAGAGCTAACTCGTTTGTTTTGAAGCTAAATCGAGTATATCTCAAGTATTTGATGCTAAACCACTTGTTTCGCATGGAGTCGAAGATAAGCCTGCTACTTCGCATTGATTTGATGCGAAATCATGTGTTTCGCATGGATTTGAAGCTAACTGGTTTGTTTCGCATGCTGTTGAAGCAACATCATATATATCACAAGTATTTGAAGTTAAACCATTTGTTTCGCTTGGATTAGAAGATCAGCCTTCTCCTTCGGATTGACTTGAATCTAAATCATATGTTTCGCATGGATTTGAAGCTGAGCCTTCTGCTTCGCATTGATTTCAAGCTGAATCATGTGTTTCGCATGAATTTGAAGCTAACTCGTTCGTTTCTCATGCAGTTGAAGCTAAATCATGTATATCACTTGAATTTGAATCTAAACCATTTGATTCGCATGGATTTGAAGCTAAACCATCTACATCGCATTGATTTGAAGCTAAATCATGTGTCTCGCATGGATTGGAAGCTAACTCGTTTGACTCGTCTGCATTTAAAGCTATATCAATTATATCCCAAGTGTTTGAAGCTAAATCATTTGTTTCGCATGGATTTGATGAAATATCACTTATATCTCAAGTGCTTGAAGCTAAATCATTTGTTTCGCATGGATTTGAAGCTAAACCTTCTACATCGCATTGATTTGAAGCTAAATCAAGTGTTTCGGTTGGATTTGAAGCTAAACCTTCTGCATCGCATTGATTTGACGCTAAATCATGTGTTTCGCATGGATTTGATGCTAACTCGTTTGTTTCCCCTGCATTTGAAGCTATATCAGTTATATCGCAAGTATCTGATGCTAAATCATTTATTTCGCACGGATTTGAATATAAATCATCTACATCGCATGGATTTGCAGCTAAATCATGTGTTTCGCATGGATTTGAAGCTAACTCGTTAGTTTCGCCTGCATTTGAAGCTACATCACTTATATCCCAATTGTTTCAAGCTGAATCATTTGTTTCGCATGGATTTGAATCTAAACCTTCTACATCTCATTGATTTGATGCTAAATCATGTGTTTCGCTTGTATTTAAAGCTAGCTCGTTTGTTTCGTCTGCATTGGAAGCTATATCACTTATATCGCAAGTGTTTGAAACTCAATAATTTGTCTCGCATGGATTTCAAGCTAAACCCTCTACATCGCATTGATTTGTAGCTAAATGACGTGTTCCGCTTGGATTTGAAGCTAACACGTTTGTTTCAGGTGCAGTTGAACCTAAATCATGTATTTCACAAGTATTTGAAGCTGGACTATTTGTTTCGCATGAATATTAAGCTAAACTATGTGTTTCTGATGAATTTGAAGCTAAAGCATGTGTTTCGCATGGATTTGAAGCTAACTCGTTTGTTTCGCCTGCATTTGAAGCTAAATCATGTATATCACAAGTATTTAAACCTAAACTATTTGTTTCGCATGGATTCGAAGATAAGCCTACTACTTCGCATTAATTTGAAGCTAAATCATTTGTTTCGCATGGATTTGAATCTAAAACTTCTACATCGCAATGATTTGCAGCTAAATCATGTGTTTCGCATGGATTTGAAGCTAACTCGTTTGTTTCGCATGCAGATGAAGCTAAATCATGTATATCACATGAATTTGAATCTAAACCATTTGATTCGCATGGATTTGACGCTGAGCCTTCTACTTCGCATTGATATGAAGCTGAATCATGTGTTTCGCTTGAATTTGAAGCTAACACGTTTGTTTCAGGTGCAGTTGAACCTAAGTCATGTATTTCACAAGTATTTGAAGCTGGACCATTTGTTTCGCATTAATATTAAGCTAAACCATGTGTTTCGAATTAATTTGAAGCTAAATCATGTGTTTCGCATGGATTTGAAGCTAAACCATTTGATTCGCATGGATTTGAAGCTGAGCCTTATTCTTCGCATTGATTTGAAGCTGAATCATGTATTTCGCATGGATTTGAAGCTAACTCCTTTGTTTGGCCTCCATTTGAAGCTAAATCATGTATATCAAAAGTACTTGAAGCTGAACCATTTTTTTCGCATGAATATTAAGCTAAGACATGTGTTTCGAATGAATTTGAAGCTAAATCATGTGTTTCGCATGGATTTGGAGCTAACACGTTTGTTTCACATGCAGTTGAAGCTAAATCATGTATATCAAAAGTATTTGAAGCTGAACTATTTGTTTCGCATGGATTCGGAGATAAGCCTTCTACTTCGCATTGATTTGAAGCTAAATCATGCTTATCACAAGTATTTAAAGCTAAAGCATTTGAATCGCATGGATTTGAAGCTAAGCCTTCTACTTCGCATTGATTTGCAGCTAAGTCATGTGTTTGGCATGCATTTGAAGCTAAATCATGTGTTTCGCATGGATTTGAAGCTAACTCGTTTGTTTCACATGCAGTTGAAGCTAAATCACGTATATCAAAAGTATTTGAAGCCGAACTATTTGTTTCGCATGGATTCGAAGATAAGCCTTCTACTTCGGATTGATTTGAAGCTAAATCATGTGTTTCGCAAGGATTTGAAACTAAGCCTTCTACTTCGTATTGATTTGAAGCTAAACCATTTGTTTCGCATGGATTTGAAGCTAACTCGTTTGTTTCGCCAGCATTTGAAGCTAAATCATGTATATCGAAAGTATTTGAAGCTAAAGCATTTGATTCGCATGGATTTGAAGCTAAGCCTTCTACTTCGCATTGACTTGCAGCTAAATCTTTTTTTCGCATGGATTTGAAGCTAACACGTTTGTTTCACATGCAGTTGAATCTATATCAATTATATCGCAAGTATTTGAAGCTAAATCATTGGTTTCGCATGGATTTGCAGCTATGCCTTCTACTTAGCATTGATCTGAAGCTAAATCATGTCTTTGGCTCGGATTTGAAGCAATCTCGGCTGGTTCGCATGCTGTTGAAGCTAAATCACGTATATCACAAGTATTTGAAGCTAAAGCATATGATCGCAAGGATTTGAAGCTAAGCCTTCTACTTCGCATTGATTTGAAGCTGAATCATGTCTTTCGCTTGAATTTGAAGCTAACTCGTTTGTTTCACATGCAGTTGTAGCTAAATCATTTATATCAAAAGTACTTAAAGCTGAACCATTTTTTTCGCATGAATATTAAGCTAAGACATGTGTTTCGAATGAATATGAAGCTAAATCATGTGTTTCGCATGGATTTGAAGCTAACACGTTTGTTTCACATGCAGTTGAAGCTGAATCATGTATATCACATGTATTTGAAGCAAAAGCATTTGACCGCATGGATTTGAAGCTAAGCCTTCTACTTCGCATTGATTAGAACCGGAATCATTTTTTTCGCTTGAATTTGAAGCTAACACGTTTGTGTCATGTGCAGTGGAAGCTAAATCATGTATATCACAACTATTTGAAGCTGGACCATTTGTTTCGCATGAATATTAAGCTAAACCATGTGTTTCGAATGAATTTGAAGCTAAACCATGTGTTCCGCATGGATTTGAAGCTATCTCGTTTGTTTCGCCTGCATTTGTAGCTAAATCATGTATATCACAAGTATTTAAATCTAAACTATATGTTTCGCGTGGATTCGAATATAAGCGTTCTACTTCGCATTGATTTGAAGCTAAATCATATGTTTCGCAAGGATTAGAAGCTAAGCCTTCTACTTCGCAATGATTTGAAGCTAAATCATGTGTTTCGCATGAATTTGAAGCTAACTCGTTTGTTTCACATGCAGTTGAAGCTAAATCATGTATATCACATGTATTTGAAGCTAAACGATTTAATTCGAATGGATTTGACGCTGAGCCTTCTACTTCGCATTGATTTGAAGCTGAATCATGTGTTTTGCTTGAATTTGAAGCTAACACGTTTGTTTCACATGCAGTTGAAGCTAAATCATGTATAAAACAAGTATTTGATTCCAAACTATACGTTTCGCACGGATTTGAAACTTAGCCTTGTACTTCGCATTGATTTGAAGATAAACCATTTGTTTCGCATGGATTCGAAAAACAGCCTTCTACTTCGCGTTGATTTGAAGCTAAATCATATGTTTCGCATGGATTTGAAGCAAACACGTTTGATTCGCATGCAGTTGAAGCCAAATCATGTATCTCACATGTATTTGAAGCTAAACCATTTGATTCGCATGGATTTGAAGCTGAGCCTTCTACTTCGCATTGGTTTGAAGCTAAACCATGTGTTTCGAATGAATTTGAAACTAAACCATGTGTTCCGCATGAATTTGTAACTAACTCGTTTGTTTCACATGCAGTTGAAGCTAAATCATGTATATCAAAAGTATTTGAAGCTGAACTATTTGGTTCGCATGGATTCGAAGATAAGCCTTCTACTTCGCATTGATTTGAAGCTAAATCATGTCTTTGGCTTGGATTTGGAGCTATCTCGATTGGTTCGCATGCAGTTGAAGCTAAATCATGTATATCACATGTATTTGAAGCTAAACCATTTGATTCGCATGGATTTGACGCTGAGCCTTCTACTTCGCAATGATTTGAAGCTAAATCATGTGTTTCGTATGAATTTGAAGCTAACTCGTTTATTTCACATGCAGTTGAAGCTAAATCATGTATATCAAAAGTATTTGAAGCTGAACTATTTGTTTCGCATGGATTCGAATATATGCCTTCTACTTCGCACTGATTTGAAGCTAAATCATGTCTTTGGCTTGGATTTGAAGCTATCTCGTTTGGTTCGCATGCTGTTGAAGCTAAATCATGTATATCACATGTATTTGAAGCTAAAGCATTTCATCGCATGGATTTGAAGCTAAGCCTTCTATTTCGCATTGATTAGAAGCGGAATCATGTTTTTCGCTTGAATTTGAAGCTAACACGCTTGTGTCATGTGCAGTTTAAGCTAAATCATGTATATCACAAGTATTTGAAGCTGGACCATTAGGTTCGCATGAATATTAAGCTAAACCATGTGTTTCGAATGAATTTGAAGCTAAACCATGTGTTCCGCATGGATTCGAAAATCAGCATTCTACTACGCATTGATTTGAAGCTAAATCATGTCTTTCGCATGGATTTGAAGCTATCTCGTTTGGATCGCATGCAGTTGAAGCTAAATCATGTATATCACATGTATTTGAAGCAAAAGCATTTGATCGCATGGATTTGAAGCTAAGCCTTCTACTTCGCATTGATTAGAACCGGAATCATTTTTTTTTGCTTGAATTTGAAGCTAACACGTTTATGTCATGTGCAGTGGAAGCTAAATCATGTATATCACAAGTATTTGAAGCTGGACCATTTGTTTCGCATGAATTTGAAGCTAACTCGTTTGTTTCACATGCTGTTGAAGATAAATCATGTATATCAAAAGTATTTAAATCTAAACTATTTGTTTCGCATGGATTCGAAGATAAGCCTTCTACTTCGCATTGATTTGCAGCTAAATCATGTGTTTCGCATGGATTTGACGCTGAGCCTTCTACTTCGCATTGATTTGAAGCTGAATCATGTGTTTCGCTTAAATTTTAAGCTAACTCGTTTGTTTCACATGCAGTTGAAGATAAATCATGTATATCAAAAGTATTTAAATCTAAACTATTTGTTTCGCATGGATTCGAAGATAAGCCTTCTACTTCGCATTGATTTGCAGCTAAATCATGTGTTTCGCATGGATTTGACGCTGAGCCTTCTACTTCGCATTGATTTGAAGCTGAATCATGTATTTCGCTTGAATTTTAAGCTAACTCGTTTGTTTCACATGCAGTTGAAGATAAATCATGTACATCAAAAGTATTTGAAGCTGAACTATTTGTTTCGCATGGATTCGAATATAAGCCTTCTACTTCGCATTGATTTGAAGCTAAATCATGTCTTTCGCATGGATTTGAAGCTATCTCGTTTGGATCGCATGCAGTTGAAGCTAAATCACGTATATCACATGTATTTGAAGCTGAACCATTTGATTCGCATGGATTTGAAGCTGAGCCTTCTACTTCGCATTGATTTGAAGCTAAACCATGTGTTTCGAATGAATTTGAAAGTAAACCATGTGTTCCGTATGGATTTGAAGCTAACTCGTTTGTTTCGCATGCATTTGAAGCTAAATCGTGTATATCACATGTATTTGAAGCTAAACCATTTGATTCGCAAGGATTTGAATCTGAGCCTTATACTTCGCATTGATTTGAAGCTGAATCATGTGTTTCGCATGAATTTGAAGCTAACTTGTTTGTTTCACATGCAGTTGTAGCTAAATCATGTATATCAAAAGTACTTAAATCTGAACCATTTTTTTCGCATGAATATTAAGCTAAGACATGTGTTTCGAATGAATTTGAAGCTAAATCATGTGTTTCGCATGGATTTGAAGCTAACACGTTTGTTTCACATGCAGTTGAAGCTGAATCATGTATATCACAAGTATTTGAAGCTGGACCATTTGTTTCGCATGAATATTAATCTAAACCATGTGCTTCGAATGAATTTGAAGCTAAATCTTGTGTTTCGCATGGGTTTGAAGCTAACTCGTTTGTTTCGCCTGCATTTGAAGCTAAATCATGTATATGACAAGTATTTAAACTCAAACTATTTGTTTCGCATGGATTCGAAGGTAAGCCTTCTACTTCGCATTGATTTGCAGCTAAATCATGTGTTTCGCATGGATTTGACGCTGAGCCCTCTACTTCGCATTGATTTGAAGCTGAATCATGTGTTTCGCTTGAATTTTAAGCTAACTCGTTTGTTTCACATGCAGTTGAAGATAAATCACGTATATCAAAAGTATTTAAATCTAAACTATTTGTTTCGCATGGATTCGAAGATAAGACTTCTACTTCGCATTGATTTGCAGCTAAATCATGTGTTTCGCATGGATTTGACGCTGAGCCTTCTACTTCGCATTGATTTGAAGCTGAATCATGTGTTTCGCTTGAATTTCAAGCTAACTCGTTTGTTTCGCATGCAGTTGAAGATAAATCATGTACATCAAAAGTATTTGAAGCTGAACTATTTGATTCGCATCGATTTGAAGCTGAGCCTTCTACTTCGCATTGATTTGAAGCTAAACCATGTGTTTCGAATGAATTTGAAACTAAACCATGTGTTCCGCATGGATTTGAAGCTAAGTCGTTTGTTTCGCATGCATTTGAAGCTAAATCATGTATATCACATGTATTTGAAGCTAAACCATTTGATTCGCATGGATTTGAATCTGAGCCTTATACTTCGCATTGATTTGAAGCTGAATCATGTGTTTCGCATGAATTTGAAGCTAACTCGTTTGTTTCACATGCAGTTGTAGCTAAATCATTTATATCAAAAGTACTTAAAGCTGAACCATTTTTTTCGCATGAATATTAAGCTAAGACATGTGTTTCGAATGAATTTGAAGCTAAATCATGTGTTTCGCATGGATTTGAAGCTAACACGTTTGTTTCACATGCAGTTGAAGCTGAATCATGTATATCACATGTATTTGAAGCAAAAGCATTTGACCGCATGGATTTGAAGCTAAGCCTTCTACTTCGCATTGATTAGAACCGGAATCATTTTTTTCGCTTGAATTTGAAGCTAACACGTTTGTGTCATGTGCAGTGGAAGCTAAACCATGTATATCACAAGTATTTGAAGCTGGACCATTTGTTTCGCATGAATATTAAGCCAAACCATGTGTTTCGAATGAATTTGAAGCTAAACCATGTGTTCCGCATGGATTTGAAGCTATTTCGTTTGTTTCGCCTGCATTAGTAGCTAAATCATGTATATCACAAGTATTTAAATCTAAACTATATGTTTCGCATGGATTCGAAGATAAGCGTTCTACTTCGCATTGATTTGAAGCTATATCATATGTTTCGCAAGGATTAGAAGCTAAGCCTTCTACTTCGCAATGATTTGAAGCTAAATCATGTGTTTCGCATGAATTTGAAGCTAACTCGTTTGTTTCACATGCAGTTGAAGCTAAATCATGTATATCACATGTATTTGAAGCTAAACGATTTGATTCGAATGGATTTGACGCTGAGCCTTCTACTTCGCATTGATTTGAAGCTGAATCATGTGTTTTGCTTGAATTTGAAGCTAACACGTTTGTTTCACATGCAGTAGAAGCTAAATCATGTATAAAACAAGTATTTGATACCAAACTATACGTTTCGCATGGATTTGAAACTTAGCCTTGTACTTCGCATTGATTTGAAGATAAACCATTTGTTTCGCATGGATTCGAAAAACAGCCTTCTACTTCGCATTGATTTGAAGCTAAATCATGTGTTTCGCATGGATTTGATGCTAACACGTTTGATTCGCATGCAGTTGAAGCCAAATCATGTATCTCACATGTATTTGAAGCTAAACCATTTGGTTCGCATGGATTCGAAGATAAGCCTTCTACTTCGCATTGATTTGAAGCTAAATCTTGTCTTTGGCTTGGATTTGAAGCTATCTCGATTGGTACGCATGCAGTTGAAGCTAAATCATGTATATCACATGTATTTGAAGCTAAACCATTTGATTCGCATGGATTTGACGCTGAGCCTTCTACTTCGCAATGATTTGAAGCTAAATCATGTGTTTCGTATGAATTTGAAGCTAACTCGTTTATTTCACATGCAGTTGAAGCTAAATCATGTATATCAAAAGTATTTGAAGCTGAACTATTTGTTTCGCATGGATTCGAATATATGCCTTCTACTTCGCACTGTTTTGAAGCTAAATCATGTCTTTGGCTTGGATTTGCAGCTATCTCGTTTGGTTCGCATGCAGTTGAAGCTAAATCATGTATATCACATGTATTTGAAGCTAAATCATTTGATATACATGGATTTGACGCTGAGCCTTCTACTTCGCATTGATTTGAAGCTGACTCATGTGTTTCGCATGAATTTGAAGCTAACTCGTTTGTTTGACATGCAGTTGAAGCTAAGTCATGTATATCAAAAGTATTTGATGCTGAAATATTTGTTTCGCATGGATTCGAAGATAATCCTTCTACTTCGCATAGATTTGAAGCTAAATCATGTCTTTGGCTTGAATTTGAAGCTATCTCGTTTGGTTCGCATGCAGTTGAAGCTAAATCATGTATATCACAATTATTCGAAGCTAAAGCATTTGATCGCATGGATTTGAAGCTAAGCCTTCTACTTCGCATTGATTTGGAGCTGAATCATGTGTTTCGCATGGATTGAGAGCTAACTCGTTTGTTTTGAAGCTAAATCGAGTATATCTCAAGTATTTGATGCTAAACCACTTGTTTCGCATGGAGTCGAAGATAAGCCTGCTACTTCGCATTGATTTGATGCGAAATCATGTGTTTCGCATGGATTTGAAGCTAACTGGTTTGTTTCGCATGCTGTTGAAGCAACATCATATATATCACAAGTATTTGAAGTTAAACCATTTGTTTCGCTTGAATTAGAAGATCAGCCTTCTCCTTCGGATTGACTTGAATCTAAATCATATGTTTCGCATGGATTTGAAGCTGAGCCTTCTGCTTCGCATTGATTTCAAGCTGAATCATGTGTTTCGCATGAATTTGAAGCTAACTCGTTCGTTTCTCATGCAGTTGAAGCTAAATCATGTATATCACTTGAATTTGAATCTAAACCATTTGATTCGCATGGATTTGAAGCTAAACCATCTACATCGCATTGATTTGAAGCTAAATCATGTGTCTCGCATGGATTGGAAGCTAACTCGTTTGACTCGTCTGCATTTAAAGCTATATCACTTATATCCCAAGTGTTTGAAGCTAAATCATTTGTTTCGCATGGATTTGAAGCTAAATCATGTGTTTCGGTTGGATTTGAAGCTAAACCTTCTGCATCGCACTGATTTGAAGCTAAATCATGTGTTTTGCATGGATTTGATGCTAACTCGTTTGTTTCCCCTGCATTTGAAGCTATTTCACTTATAGCGCAAGTATCTGAATCTAAATCATTTGTTTCGCATGAATTTTAAGCTAAGCCTTCTACTTCGTATCGATTCGAAGCTAAATGAAATGTATCGCATGGATTTTGAAGCTAACTCGTTTGATTCGTCTGCATTTAAAGCTATATCAATTATATCCCAAGTGTTTGAAGCTAAATCATTTGTTTCGCATGGATTTGATGAAATATCACTTATATCTCAAGTGCTTGAAGCTAAATCATTTGTTTCGCATGGATTTGAAGCTAAACCTTCTACATCGCATTGATTTGAAGCTAAATCAAGTGTTTCGGTTGGATTTGAAGCTAAACCTTCTGCATCGCATTGATTTGACGCTAAATCATGTGTTTCGCATGGATTTGATGCTAACTCGTTTGTTTCCCCTGCATTTGAAGCTATATCAGTTATATCGCAAGTATCTGATGCTAAATCATTTATTTCGCACGGATTTGAATATAAATCATCTACATCGCATGGATTTGCAGCTAAATCATGTGTTTCGCATGGATTTGAAGCTAACTCGTTAGTTTCGCCTGCATTTGAAGCTACATCACTTATATCCCAATTGTTTCAAGCTGAATCATTTGTTTCGCATGGATTTGAATCTAAACCTTCTACATCTCATTGATTTGATGCTAAATCATGTGTTTCGCTTGTATTTAAAGCTAGCTCGTTTGTTTCGTCTGCATTGGAAGCTATATCACTTATATCGCAAGTGTTTGAAACTCAATAATTTGTCTCGCATGGATTTCAAGCTAAACCCTCTACATCGCATTGATTTGTAGCTAAATGACGTGTTCCGCTTGGATTTGAAGCTAACACGTTTGTTTCAGGTGCAGTTGAACCTAAATCATGTATTTCACAAGTATTTGAAGCTGGACTATTTGTTTCGCATGAATATTAAGCTAAACTATGTGTTTCTGATGAATTTGAAGCTAAATCATGTGTTTCGCATGGATTTGAAGCTAACTCGTTTGTTTCGCCTGCATTTGAAGCTAAATCATGTATATCACAAGTATTTAAACCTAAACTATTTGTTTCGCATGGATTCGAAGATAAGCCTACTACTTCGCATTAATTTGAAGCTAAATCATTTGTTTCGCATGGATTTGAATCTAAAACTTCTACATCGCAATGATTTGCAGCTAAATCATGTGTTTCGCATGGATTTGAAGCTAACTCGTTTGTTTCGCATGCAGATGAAGCTAAATCATGTATATCACATGAATTTGAATCTAAACCATTTGATTCGCATGGATTTGACGCTGAGCCTTCTACTTCGCATTGATATGAAGCTGAATCATGTGTTTCGCTTGAATTTGAAGCTAACACGTTTGTTTCAGGTGCAGTTGAACCTAAGTCATGTATTTCACAAGTATTTGAAGCTGGACCATTTGTTTCGCATTAATATTAAGCTAAACCATGTGTTTCGAATGAATTTGAAGCTAAATCATGTGTTTCGCATGGATTTGAAGCTAAACCATTTGATTCGCATGGATTTGAAGCTGAGCCTTATTCTTCGCATTGATTTGAAGCTGAATCATGTATTTCGCATGGATTTGAAGCTAACTCCTTTGTTTGGCCTCCATTTGAAGCTAAATCATGTATATAAAAAGTACTTGAAGCTGAACCATTTTTTTCGCATGAATATTAAGCTAAGACATGTGTTTCGAATGAATTTGAAGCTAAATCATGTGTTTCGCATGGATTTGGAGCTAACACGTTTGTTTCACATGCAGTTGAAGCTAAATCATGTATATCAAAAGTATTTGAAGCTGAACTATTTGTTTCGCATGGATTCGAAGATAAGCCTTCTACTTCGCATTGATTTGAAGCTAAATCATGCTTATCACAAGTATTTAAAGCTAAAGCATTTGAATCGCATGGATTTGAAGCTAAGCCTTCTACTTCGCATTGATTTGCAGCTAAGTCATGTGTTTGGCATGCATTTGAAGCTAAATCATGTGTTTCGCATGGATTTGAAGCTAACTCGTTTGTTTCACATGCAGTTGAAGCTAAATCACGTATATCAAAAGTATTTGAAGCCGAACTATTTGTTTCGCATGGATTCGAAGATAAGCCTTCTACTTCGCATTGACTTGCAGCTAAATCTTTTTTTCGCATGGATTTGAAGCTAACACGTTTGTTTCACATGCAGTTGAATCTATATCAATTATATCGCAAGTATTTGAAGCTAAATCATTGGTTTCGCATGGATTTGCAGCTATGCCTTCTACTTAGCATTGATCTGAAGCTAAATCATGTCTTTGGCTCGGATTTGAAGCAATCTCGGCTGGTTCGCATGCTGTTGAAGCTAAATCACGTATATCACAAGTATTTGAAGCTAAAGCATATGATCGCAAGGATTTGAAGCTAAGCCTTCTACTTCGCATTGATTTGAAGCTGAATCATGTTTTTCGCTTGAATTTGAAGCTTACACGTTTGTTTCAGGTGCAGTTGAAGCTAAATCATGTATATCACAAGTGTTTGAAGCTGGACCATTTGTTTCGCATGAATATTAAGCTAAACTATGTGTTTCTAATGAATTTGAAGCTAAATCATGTGTTTCGCATGGATTTGAAGCTAACTCGTTTGTTTCG